>NW_006399845.1:5615657-5616865 GCF_000299155.1 Elephantulus edwardii | reverse complement strand
GATTGTACATTTCTTGCTGTATTTAGCAGTCTCTTTATATCTTTAACGAGCACGTCTATGCTTGATCCCAGTTTGTCTCTTATGAGCATTACGTTATTGGGCTTTACTCCCAGGTTTCTGACCCACCCACCTTGAGTTAATTTTTTGTGTACGGTGTGAGATGTGGATCCTGTTTCAGCTTTCTGCTGGTAGAAGTCCAGTTTTGCCAGCATCGCTTGTGAAGAGGTTGTTATTTCCCCATTTGATAGCTTTGATTACCTTGTTGAATATCAGTTGACCATAGATAGCTAGATCTATTTCTGGGTTCTCAATTCTGTTCCATTGGTCTTATGTGCCTGTCATTGTTCCATTACCATGCTGTTTTGGTTACCACTGCTGTGTAGTAGGTTTTGAGGTTGGGAGTGCTTTTCCTCCAAACTTATTTTTGTTTCTAAGAAGTATTTTGCTTATCAGTCTCTTGTCTCTCCAAATAAATTTGATAATTTCCCTCTCACTCTCCTTTAAAAATGAATTTGGTGTCTAGATTTGGATTGTATTAAACATGTAGATTGCTTTTGGTAGGATTGTCATTTTGACCATATTGAATCTTCCTATCCATGAACAGGGCACATTTTTCTATTTCGTTAGGTCCTTTATTGTGTCTTCCAGAAATGCTCTGTAGTTTTCTTTGTATAGGCCTTTTGTATCTGTAGTTCACTCCCAAGTATCTCAATTTGTGGTTGACTATTGTAAATGGTATTGCTTTCTTGATTTTCTTCTCTGCGTTCTTCTTGTTACTGTAACAGGAATCTTATCAATTTTTGGATATTAGTCTTATATCCTCCCATTCTACTAAACTGGTCTATTAACTCTAACAGTTTTTGTTGATTTATTTTGGTTGGATCTTTGCGTTTTTTTGTGTACACTATCATATCATCTACATATAGTGACAGTTCAACCATTTCTTTGCTGATCTCTCTGTCTTTTATTTTCTTCTTTTGTTGCAATGTCCTAGCAAGCACTTCCAATACAATGTTGAAAAGAAGTGGTGACAGTGGGCATCCTTGTCTGGTCCCTGGAAATACATTTCTTATATATAGGAAAATATTCTTAGTTTCTCTCCATTGAGAATGATATGGCTTTGTGTATATACTTTTCACTATGCTGAGGAAATTCACTTCCGTTTCAGTTTTACTGAGTGTCTTTATCAGGATTTTGTCAAATGCCTT
>NW_006399845.1:5599494-5611406 GCF_000299155.1 Elephantulus edwardii | reverse complement strand
TATTGTGGGGGTAAGCGTTAGTTAAAGTGTTGATCCCACCCTTAGCCCAGTGCCATTACCCACTTGCTTCCCAGCTCCACCCTCCACCAGGATAATCCTTCTCATCTACCAAGTCCCTTCAGAAAAATATCTTCCATTGTCCAACCCATGATCTGGCAGTTTGTATCTTAAGCCTTTCTTGGCTTCTGTGCTTCCAAAAACTAAACTTAAGAGACATGTCAGCCATTTCCTCTAGGTTTTCAAATTTTCAGAGTATAACTTTTCATAGTATTCTGATATTATTAATTAAATTTCCTCTGGTTCTGTTATGATGTCACCTCTGTCGTTTATTAATAATTGAGTTATCTGTGTCTTTTCTTTTCCTTCCTCCCTCCCTTCCTTCCTTCCTTCCATATTAATTTTGCCGGTGGTTTGGCAATTTTACTGACCCTTTTGAAAAACCAGCTCCTGGTCTAATTTATGGTTTCAACTGCTTTTCTGTTTTCTATCTCATTGATTTCAGCTCTAGTCCTTATAGTTTCTTTTTTTTCTAGAGGCTGTAGGATTAGATTGTTCATCTTTTTCTATTTGCTGAAGATGTTGAGTTAGATCATTGATTTTTCTTTCTTCCTTTTTTATGTGTGCTTATTGCTGAACGAACTGTCCCCTAAGGACTGCCTTAGCTGTGTCCCAGAGGTAAGTTATATTTTCATTGTCATTTGTTTCAAGGAAATTTTTTATTTCATTCTTTATTTCTTTCATTGTCATTTGTTTCAAGGAAATTTTTTATTTCATTCTTTATTTCTTTTATAACCCAATCATGTTCTAGCAGAGAGTTATTTAGTTTCCACATAAGTGGTTTTGTAAGCTTTACTTTTCTGTGGTTAATTTCTAGCTTTTTGGCATTGTGGTCTGAGAAAATACTTTGTATTATTTCAATGTTTTTTAATTTGTTGGGGCTTACTTTGTGTCCTAATATGTGATTAGCTCTGGAGAATGTACCATGTGCACTTGAGAAGAAAATGAATTGAGTTTTAGTCGGGTTCAGTTCTCTGAATACATCCACAAGGTTGAGTTGGTTGATTGCATAGTTTAGATCTACTGCATCTTTGTTGAGTTTCTTTTGAGTTGACCTATCCTTTGGACCACAGTAACCAGAAACAACAGAAAAGAAAAACGGCAGAATGGAAAAAGTAAAACTTGGACTTACAATAATCACACTTAATATGAATGGACTGAATGCACCAATTAAGAGAAAAAGAGTAGCAGAATGGATAAAAAATCAAAGTCCATCAATATGTTGCCTACAAGAGACACATCTAAAAAAGGAAGAGAAAGACAGACTCAAAGTCAAAGGCTGGGGAAAAAAATATACCAAGCAAATGGCAACCTCAAAAATGCACAAGTGGAAAGACTAATCTCTGATGAAAAAGATTTCAGAAGGAAAAACATCATTGAAGATAAGGAAGGGCATTACATATTGATTAAAGGCACAATAGATCAAGAAGACATAACCTTGGTCAACATTTATGCACCAAATTATAGATCTGCAAAATACATAAAACAAAGATTAACAGAATTGTTGTTGTTGTTGCTGTGTGCCGTCGAGTCGTTTGCAACTCATAGCGACCCTGTGTGCAACAGCCCTAAAACCTGCTCTATCCTGTGCCAATCGCATTGCCTCTGATATACCCATCCCGATTACCCCAGTCAATCCATCTCATAGAGGGTCTTCCCCTCCTGCGCTGTCCCTTTACCCTACCAAGCATGATGTCCCTCTCCAAGGATCTGTCTCTCCTTACAACATGTCCAAAGTATGTCAGACAGAGCCCCAGAATCCTTCCCTCCAAGGAGTAGCCTGGTTTAACCCTCCCCAGGATGGATCTGTTTGTTTTCTAGGAAGTCCATGGAACATTCAATACTCTTCTCCAGCACCACAGCTCAAAGGCGTCAATAGTGGTGGGAGATTTGAATTTTTTTATATGAAATCTTCTAATTTTTAATTCTTGGCAATTAACAAAATTTAGAAAGCCCATTGTATGTGTTGGGTAGAGCATGCTAGAGTCTCAACATCAGTCTTTGGGCTATTTTTTTACTTCTAGTCTAGAACTTTGTTCTAGCATGCTATTCCATTATCTCTGGTTCTTCGTTGCTTGCTGTCTCTGTTACTTCATCTTTTTATTTTCTCTTGTCTTAGCAGCAATGCGTTTATGCATGTCACAGACTGTGAGGTTTGGCACAAGATAGGACAGGGTTCAAATCTGTCATTTACAAGGTTGCTGTGAATTTTACTCAATGACACCTAACAACAACAACAAGTGGTCTTCAATTATTTCAATTTATTTCTTCTTTGCTTTATTCCTTATTTGAACAGGATACATTAGTAACTTTCTTGTTAATAACTTTTTTTGGAAAAAAATTTTAAAGGTAAATACAAAAGCAACTCTTGCTTTACAATGGTAGAACAAAACCACTAGATAGGACCTTTGGAGCAAAGGTGCAGAAAGATTAGAAGGAAATCTGGAAAATGAGTCAAGTTGCCTGTCTTTCCTCTTGAGCCTCACATGACCTTGAAAAGTTGCTAACTCTCTGTTTAGTCTTCATTCTCCAGAATGCCCTTCCTGCCATCTTCCTATTCCTGAATCCAGGCCTGCTTCTTTCATTCAGGTTTGGGGAAGCATGTATTCTTCCACAAAGTGAGAAATAATAGCCTCACTAGTGAGTGTGGGTGAGTCTATGTGTTGAGTATCTGTGCCATGAATTGATTTTCCTTTAGGAAACCAGCTTCTGTTTTCCTCACTGTACATAAAGAGGAACATCTCAGTAGACTGCCTGTCACTGAAGAAAAGAGCATGACATTGGAAGAAAAGACAGGCAAAGCTAACCAACGACGCGTGACTCAGCCCTGGGTGATATGAAGCTGGACTAAAGGAAAGTTCTTAGAGATGCGTGAGTTGAACGTCACAGAAGTAGGGTGAGCACCATAAGGCCCAAATAGAGGGAGTTGTAGTTTGACATTTTCTGATACAACTTACAAGGTGAAGGTCACATGGGTCTGTTAGTGGTATGCCCCTGTTGCCTTATCTGTATAGTGGTCACAAAGGTTTGTGACTCAAATTGGTTTCCTAAGAACAAACAAGGTCTTATCTTCAAAGAATATTGTCATCTAAAGTACATAATGTATCTATCAAACAGATTACCCTGGAGGGTTCATATCTCGTGAATTTGAGCACCCAAAACCTTGTATGTCCAAGAGACTTTTCCTTTCCCTAATCCTTGCAGGGACCATAGGACCACAGATGGATCTGATCCACCACACTGAGTTAATAGGATCCATATCACAAAGCTAATGCAAAGATTCCAATTATTGATCTTTGCCCTGGAGAAGTGGTAGCTAAAACTGGGGTTGATAGACTCAAGTTCTACTTCTGGGTTTGTTGCTTACTCATATGACCTTGAGCAAGTTATGTAAATTCTCAGCACTTTAGGTTTCTTTTCCGGATATGGCATGAGTGTCAGTAGTGACCATGACAATGGTGAAGGTGGCAAGAGAACAGTAAAGTATATGGTCAGAACACAAAGCTGGTACAGATCAAGTGCTAAGCAAATGTTAAAATCAAGGCTTGCAGTGGTCACGTAATAGTGATAGCATTCATGACAAGGACAAGTTATTGACTACATACTAATTTTTGAATTAGTGAATAGTTGGAAGGACAAGGAACACTGGCGGCATACTAGAGTAAATGCTAGGCTATTAACAAATGTTCTTGGTAGTTCTTACCCACTAGTCACTCTGCAGGCAAAAGATTTACAGAATTGGAAGACTGAGGAGTCATTGTCATGGATTGGAATAGACTGGAAGATAGTGTGTTGGGGTTAAGTGGAAGGATAAGAGTAAGTATATGTACTCTGGTAGCCTAGTGATAAGAAGCTGCAGTGCTGCATTATTTACAATAGCAAAGAGATAGAGGCAACTCAAGTGCCCATTAACTAACAAATGGATAGAAAAACTATAGTATATTCATACAATGAGATACTACACAGCATTGGAAAACATTGCACAACATGGGAGACCCCGGAGGACATCATGCTGAGTGAAATATCTCAGTCACAATAGGACAAATACTGCATAGCACCATTGTTATAAAGCAGGTCTGACATGGGGGCAGAGGTTTGGAGGAGAATAGGATAAGAGGGGGTAGATAATGGCCATTGCGTTGGAAAAGATGAATGATAAAGCAGGTCTGACATGGGGGCAGAGGTTTGGAGGAGAATAGGATAAGAGGGGGTAGATAATGGCCATTGCGTTGGAAAAGATGAATGATAAAGCAGGTCTGACATGGGAGGTTGGAAAGAGAATAGGGTAAGAGCGGATAGATAATGACCACTGCATTGGAAGGAATGAAAGGATGAAAGAAAAAATGGCTCAGAAGGAATATATGATTATGCATTAAACATACAATAACAGCCCAGAATAAGAGGTACACCACTGCAAAGAGGACTCCAGGAAGGAGGGAAGAAGGTAGGTGATTGTACAATAAGAATGAATATTTTAAAAAAGTTAAGTGGGGAGGGGAGCTGGAGGAGAGAGGGTAAAATGTGCAACAATGAATGAATGAAAATCTAAATGTTCTGTAAACGTTTGTTAAAATCACAGAAATAATAATAATAATAATAATAATAGAAGTGCTGTGTCTCAAAGGCATGTGGTTCGAATCCACCAGCTGTTCCTTAGAAGGATGGGCAATTAATTGCTTCCCATGTGATAAACTGCCTCTGAAAACCCTCTGGAAGGTCAGCTGTAATTTGGTTCTGATTTGTTAGCACAACAATAACCATAACATGACAGAGACTCTGGATTGGTAGAGTACCATCTGTTTTCTTCCTTGAGATCCAAGCAGGTCCTATAAACCAATCTATATATGTCCCTAGTTTTGTGATTCTTGGTGGGGGGAATAATCTCTTTTTCAGTAAACAGACTGACAGTAAAGGTTAATGGGAAAGAAGGAAGGTGGGTCTAAGAACTGGTCTGGAAGTAATTTCTATTTCTGTCAGTGTATTTAATAATAACCCATCGTGCTGCTTCTCAGTGAATTCTTCTGTGAATATTCATTGAGTGAATATTCACTGGGCGTCATCTCCCCAGCCCAGTGTCCTGGATGTTTTTCCTGGCTCTTATCACAAAATTTTTAAGTGTTAACTTCATGTTCCTTCCAAAAGATTATAAATCCTGTATAAGAAACTATTCCTACCTTGTTCACTCTGCAGTTTACTACCTAACATAGTCCCTGTAGAGAGCAGGCTCTCAACAAATAGTTGCAAAAGAAAGAAAACAGAAATCTGTCATGTATTTTTTGTGGTTCTTTATATGTCTGGGAAAATGAAGCAACAATGGATTAAACCTGTGACAAAATTGCCTCTATTTATCAGAAGTGATGCTCTGACAGTCTATCTGCATTTTACATTTCCTCTTCAGCAGAAATTACTAGATGAGGTGGAGATCCAATGCAATGCAGGACTTTACATTTAAAGTTGCAGCCTCACTCTTCCTAAGCTGACAATTTTGATCTACACAGTTAGCCAGGGAATCATTTACCAAACTATCGTCTGAGATTTGAGATTTCAGTGAGAAAAGAGTATCAGAGCCGTAAGCATTTAAAAATTAAGAGTGAGATTCTTCAAAAAGAGAGAAAGTTTCTTATAAGAGTAGGATAATACAACATGGTGATATGATATATGTGATAGAGAAACTGAGGGGTAGAAGGGCTAATAGAGAGTAAGGTGCTTGGGAAAGGCCTGAGGAGGTGATGGCTAACCTGAAACTTGAATAAGAAAGAAGAGTCATCCATATGGTGATCTGGGTGGCAAGCATTGTAGGATGTTGTTGCTGTTAGGTGCTGTTAGGTTGAGTTCACTATAACACACAGTGACCCTATGAACAACTGAACCAAACCTTGCCCTATTCTGCATCATCTTCAGGATCTCTGATATGCTCAAGGATGAGGGAGAAACAAATGTAAATGCCCTAAAGGACACGTTAGTGTTTGAGAAATATAAACAAGGCTGTTAGAACATGCTGAGTATTCATAAAGTAGATCAAATAAGCCAGACAGGCAGTGATTGGATCTCATATGGAGTTACAGATCTTGTTAAGGAATTCACACTTTTTTTCAAGTATATGTTGGTACAGAATTCGAGAAGAAGCAGAAGAAAATGGGTTTCCAAGAATCAGTAGTCAATAAAGAGATATAAGAGGAGGTCTAGGCCTGGAAATAGGGTATGGAGTCATTAACCTAACTGCTGCTCTTGTATCTGTAGAGCCAATTTATACCCCTAGCAACTACAAGTGACAGAGAGAACTACACAGTCAAAAACAAAAACAAACACAAACCCCCCCACACAACTATAACAACAAGCCAATACAAACAAAACTCTCCAAAGCACAAATTCTTTGCCACTAAGTTAAAATTGATTCATAGCTTACCCTCCAGTGGGTTTTCAGAGGTTGTAAATCACACAAAAAGAGGAATGTCCTTCTTTCACCAGAGGAGCAGCTGGTGGATTTGAACAGGTCACCTTTGGGTTGGTAGTGCAACTCCCTATCTGATATTTGGTTTTTGACATAATCTTCATTGAAGCAGATAGCCACACCTTTCTCCCATAAGCCACTGGGCAAATTTAAAAGACCAGCCTTTTAGTTAAAAACCTAGTATTTTATGTTGCTTTTTATCGATGTAATATCAACTTGTGTTAACTCAGTTCTGGCAATGTCTTACCACTAGGCCACCAGCAGTACCCTATAATGGTTGGATTTCTGAAGTAAATCTTGATAGGAGGAAACTGCTCACCTTTTTCTCTCTGAGAAGCTACTGAATTTAAATCAATGACTTTTTGATTAATAGCATAAAGCAACCTAGTGATGATACTTGATTCTACTGTTCTCAATAAGATTGCTGATGGAAAACACATAGGTTAAGGAGAGTGGATAGAAGAGAGATAAGCACCTTGAATATTTAATATAAATTGATATGAATTTTAGGCTCATTATAGTGCTCATAGCATCATGATAGATTTTTTAAGTTCTTGACCATACTTTGTTAGCACTTATAATTCTGAGGACTGTCACAGGTTTTTATTTGTTGAGTATTGTTATTATTGTTATGTGCTGTCGAGGTGCCTGTGACCTATAGTGACCCTACCTAGAGCATCTCTGAAGCCTGCCCTGTCCTGACCCAATATCACTGACTCCAAGACAAAACCCCATTTCCCCAGTTATTGTATAAATCTATTCCTTCCAGAGTCTTACTCTCCTGAGCCATCCCTTCACCCTTCCGAGCATGATATCCTTCTACAAGGACCAGTACCTCCTGGACATGTGCCCAAAGTATGTGAGACAGAGCTTCAAAATCCTAGCCTCCAAGGAGAAGCTTGCCTTCACCCTCTCCAAGACAGACCTATTTGTTTTCTTGATGGTCCACGGTATGCTCTAAACTCTTCTCCAGGACTGTAACTCAAAGGCATTAATTCTTCTTTTGTTATCCTTAGTCATTGTCCAGCTCTCTGATAAACAGCAAGCAATTGCAAAGGCCATGGCCTGGATCAGGCTCACCTTAGTCTCTAGACTGGCATCATTGCTTTTCAGCATTAGGGAGAGGTCCCTGACAGCAGATTTCCCCAATACAATTCGTCTTTTGATTTCCTGACTGCTGGTGCTGAGAATGTTGATTGTGGAGCTGAGCAAGCTATCATTATTAACAACCTCAATCTCTTCTCCATCCATCACAGCACTGCCAATTGTCCCAGAGGTGAGAATCTTGTCTTCTTGATGTTGAGCTTCAATCCATATTGAAGACTACAGTCCTTGGCCTTCTGCAGAAAGCGTACTAGGTATGAAAATTGTCAATGTAAGCTGTCTATAATCATATTCTAGAAATCAGTTGGTGGGTAGCAGATGCACACATGACCACAGAAAATGCCAAAACCCACTTCCTCTGGTTAGTTGTTCCTTTTGCTAGCACACATCTATTTTTAACACTCATGATTGCAAAGCAAAACTCTTGTCACTTGAGAGAACTGTGTTTCCCAACCGAGACCCACGACAACCGGACACAGCGAATGGGGTGCCCCTGTGTGCCAACATTTACTGCTGCTGATTTGGCAACAGAACTCAAACCACACAAAAATTTAAGAATGACCTTTGGTAGCTTGTAGGGAGTATGGGGGCGGAGATTAGTTGCAGAAAGGCCAATTCTATAATCCTAGGAGTTTCCTAACATGTCAGAATTTCTCAGAAAGCTTTGTTAATTCAGGACTTTTGAACAAATTATCAGCAGTATTTACTCATCTCTTTCCTAAGAGCTCATGCTCAGTACACTCTCTGAGTTAAGTTCATTCTTCCCTAATATATAGTGAGTTTTGACCTACTAACCTCAGAGAGGAATCTTGATGTTTCAAACCCTTACAGGTCTCTGATGACTCTTTGGAACTATGTTTACAAAGTTTCCGAACAACCAATTTTCTAGCTATCTCTTAACAAATTCTTTTTATTCACTCCAAATAAGCAGTTCCTTTTTTAAGCCAAAATCCACTGTCCTAGATAAGCACCACCCTTTAGAGAAGGCCTGCTTTGAATTTGAGTATAGTGTTCTCTTACAGGTTCTATTAATGGAGGGAAGTTACCAAATGCTGTGTTTCAGTTTTATCATCAGTAAAATGGAAATTATGTCACACTACCCATCAAGTTCCTAGTTCATTGTTGTCTGGTTGGAATAGACTGATAGCTGACTCTCCAGTGGGTTTTCTGAGACTATAAATGGCACAGGAGATTGCCCATTTTCCCCTGAGGAGTGCCTAGTGGATTCAAACTGCTGGAGAGATGTGGCCTTTGGGTTGTCTGTTCAGTTCTCTAAGGACCACCACAGCTCCTTTCTAAATTATCAAATCACATATTGACCATAATTTTTTAAAAAAACACCCTGTGGTTTATATTTACATTGTTTTCTATATATATTTTTATACATTATGTTTTACACTTTCCTTCACTCACATTATGTTTGTTACAATTGTTCCCATACACTGTGTTTTATAAAATTAATCACCATTGATTGATGCCCACCATTACCCTATCTTGTCAGGTCCCTGCCAGGTGGTTCCCATTTTTGTATAGACATTTAAGCAGCAAAGAACAATTTAAGTTTTCCCCATTTTTTCTGGAAGGTCTTTGGGAAAGGAAGAGAGGGCTAGAAGAATTTCTAGTTCTAAGAATTTCCTGAGGTAATGAATTTTCAACCATAGAGGTACTGAGTTCTAGTTATCAGTCTAGCTCTACCAGGAAGGATGTGGGTGAATATTAATCAATATTACGATGACTCAATATGGCCTATTAAGAACAAATTGAGCTTGGTTACATCAGATGGATACAATCTAATATCTTTTGGTCTATATTGTACATAAAATTCAGTTAGTTTTTGCCTTTCACATTTTAGCATTCTGACTCACTTCCCTCCTGCCCATTGGAACCTTCTTATAGGAAGGTTTCATGCTTCCTTTTTCAAAGTTGGACTACTGAGGGGAAATGAAAAAATATCTACTTACTTAAAAAGTATAAATCAGGGATGGCAGAATTTATAAATTAGGAATTTTTATAACACATTACTTAACAAGGTAGATAAAGATAAATGGGAAAGAAATGACTTACAATGTTAAGTAACTGAAAAAAACTTAAAAGCAATGAGCTTATGAAATAAATGACAATATTTCTATAAAATGGAAAAAATGCATAATCCTCACATGCAATAAAGTAGATTTATATTTTATAATATGGGAACATATACTAGATATATTACTTATTATTGTTACTTGTCATCAAGTTGCCTGCAACTCATAGCATGACCATATACACAATAGCTCTAACACCTGCCCTGTCGTGAGCCAGTCTCACTGACTCCGACACACCTACCCTCACTACCCCAGTTACTGTGCCAATCCATTTCATCTGGGGTCTTCCCCTCCTGCAATGTCTCTCCACCTTTCCCAACATGCTGTCCTTTTCTAAGAACAGATCTCTCCTGACCATATGCCCATAGCATGTGAAACAAAGCTTCAAAATCCTTGCCTCCCAGGAAAAGCTTGGTTTTATTCACTCCAAAACAGACTTCTTTGTTCTCTTTGCAGTCAGTCCATGGCATATTCAATAATCTTATCCAGCATCACTGCACAAAGACGCCTATTCTTCTTCTGTCATTCTTAGTCGTTGTCCTGCTCTCTGCTGCATAGTAAGTAACTGTGAAGACCATGGCCTGAATCAAGCACTTGTTAGTCTCTAGTCTGACATCATTGCTCTTTAGAATTTTAGAGAGGTCCCTGAATACTATACTCTTTAGATACATTACTACAAGGATAAAAATGTCCAAAACTTGCAAAATATCTTCATTTATGTAAAATGGGATTATTTGCCTCATTATTCACCTAACGTGTTTAAAGAAATAAACAGTTGTTGCTATTCATTGCTGTTGAGTCAGACCAACTCATAGTTGATCCTCCAGGAAGTTCTCCGTGGCTGTAAATCACATGGGAGGAGATTGCCCTTCTGTCTCCCGTGGAGAGATTGGTGGATTTTAACTGCCCCTTGACTGTGGATTAGCACTAGAACTCCCCACCCACTAAACCACCAGAGCTTCCTACACAAGTCTCTAAGGTGCACTCTTTTCCCAGTCTCTCCCCAAACTATTCTCTCCCAAAATAGCACCCCCATCTGTCCTATTTTATAGCAGTGCCATTAAGAAAAAAGAAAAAAAAAGAGTTTAGAGTAGAGAAGTAGGATTAAATCTCAGCGTTGACACATCAGCTATGTTATTTTTACTTAGCATATCTAGTTTCATTTATGCATCTGTTAAATGAAGCAATGTTAACAATCACGGTGAATAAATTACTTACAACATAAAAAAAGAGAAATATATGAGGTGCCATTTAAGGTAATTTTGTTTTCATTTCCTTCAGCTCCAGCTTGAAATTGCATAATAGCAGTTATGGTCTGCTTCTCAATTGACTCCTAGCCGGGTTCTGACTGAAGATACTTAACTTCTCTGTCATCTTTTTCCAGAAATGTAATATTTTTGATTCCTATATATTCCATGTGACCAGGTCTATGTGCATTAAAAACCTAGCTATTGAGTTAGCTGAGTTGGAACCAACTCATAGTTGACCTTGCAGTAGTTTCCAGAGGCTGTAAATCACACTGGAGGAGACCGCCCATTTTTCTCCCATGGTGCTGCTGATGGATTAATATCACCAAAGACCTATTGCTGCTAAGTTAATGCACAACTCTCTATGGACTATGTCACCAGAGTACAGCCATATATATGAAGAAAACAAAATGCCATTTAAAAAACCAGAAAGAGAAGAACAGACCGAAATGGATATCAGAAGAAACTTGGTTTTAAACAGAGGAGCTAAAGTGAATAGAAGAAACTGAGACAAAGACTTCATGGGGCAGCTTCAGAACAGTATAACAAAATATGCAAATACCTGAAGAAAACCAAAAAGAAAGAGCACATTCTCCATATCTTAAGCTGAAAGAACTAAAGGAAAAACATTAAAGCCTCAAGTTGTAATATTAAAGGATTCTTTGCCAAAATATTACAAGATTCAGGAGGCATTGAAAGAAAATGGAAAGAACACTAAATTGAAAGAACACTGAAAATTGGTAGAGTCCAAAACAATCTTTTAAAAATAGATGACATGATAGTATACTTAGAAAACCCTAAAGACTCAGTAAGAAAACTATCGGACATAGTTGATCAATTCAGCAAAGTAGCAGGATACAAGATCAACATACAAAAATCAGTTGGATTTCTCTACAGTGACAGAAAGAATACAGAGCTGGAGCTAAGAAAAGCAATACCCTTCACAATAGCTAATCACAAGATTAAATA
>NW_006399845.1:5589916-5597647 GCF_000299155.1 Elephantulus edwardii | reverse complement strand
GATATATAATTATTCTAAAATCATTGACTAAATATGACACCCTTTATTATAATCCAAGCTATTTATGTATGAGTCTGTTTCTTTGTTTTTTTTCCTGTTCTACTGTTCAAGTTTTGTACTACATTTTAGTCATTCAGGAGGCAGCATATAATAAAAAATCACTGACACTGAAGTTCAAACTGCATTGAAAGCATTGATGACAAATAAGGGTCTAGGAGGTGGTAGACTATCAACCAAGATGCTTCACCAAACAGAGGCAATGCTGAAAGTGCTCACATATCTATGCCAAGAAATTGGGAGGGCAGCTACTTAGCCAACCAAATTTCACACTTATCTAATCTGTGTGCTATTTATTTAATAAAAAAAAAAAACCAAAACAGAAAAGTACATAGATTATTAGTGTAAAACAATGAATTTTCATAAAGTGAGCAGCATCATAAGCATCAAAGCATCTCACATTACTACTGTTATTTTCCTACAAGTTGGAACTGAGTTATTATTTACCCTCCAGTGAATTTTCAGAGACTGCGAACTGCTTCCTTCTCTCATAGGGCAGCTACCAGATTTGAACTGTATACCTTTTGTTTGGCAGCAGAACTCCTAACCATACTGCCTTCCATAGTGGTTGCACGATTTCACACTCCCACCAACTATGAATAAGGGTTCTAGTTTCTCCACAACCGTGCCAGCATTTGTTGCTTGCTGTTCTGTTAAATTTTGCTATTCTGACTGGGGGTGGGAGATGATATCTCATAGTTGTTTTGATTTACATCTCTCTTAGAGCTCGGGATTTCGAACATTTCTTCATGTGTTGATTTGCCATCTGAATGTCTTCTTTGGTGAAGTGTCTGTTCATATCCTGTTCCAATTTTTCAATTGGATTGTTTATCTTGTGGTTCTATCAAGTTTCTGATGCTGTAAATCTCCATGAGAGGAGACTGCCTCCCTTTCTCCCTTGGAGTGACTGGTGTGCTCCAGCTGTTGACAGTCTGATACAATGTACTGCATCACTAGGGTGTCTTAGAGTAAGTGTACTCATTTGGAGAAGCAAACCTACATATGTAGGAAAGACTGTGGATGGACATGGTCTTCTTTGAGCTATTTTATAAACATGATTACATTTGGCATACACTTGATTAACCAAGTATTGGAGCCCAGAAGCCTAGAAGTGAAAGCTAGAAGGACATTACATTGTTGTGTACCATCCAGTGGGAACTGACTCAGCTGACCCTCCAGTAAGTTTTTAGAAGCTGTAAAATGCATGTGAGGAGATTGCTCATCTTTCTCCCTCAGAGAAACAGGTAGGTTGGAACTGCCTGCCTTTGGGTTGACATTGCAGCTCCTTACCCATCAGGCTTTCCCATAAATAACTCTTTACCAAATCTTTTACCTAGAGGGAAAAATTACTGTTGATTTTTTCATACTCATCCCTCCACTTGTGCTTTTGTCCTAGGGCTCTCAGTAATTCTTGCTGATTCAGTGGCAACTAACACTAGAAACAACACCTATCTCAAAAAGACACTATGTAGACTCAATGATTTAATCCATATAAAGTACTCCGAAAGTGTCTGGCTCTTTTTGATGTCAATCTTTTTGAAATGGAAGACTCAAGAGTGTTTGATTTCACAGAAGCATCTATGGAGAAATAATAATAGCCTTCTTAAATTGGGCCTAGGTTCTATCATCTGTGGCTCCCATGATTAGCTCTTTCTCTGTGCAGTGAGGGCCTTCCTCGCTCCACACCTCTCCCTTTCGCCTTGGCAGGGCTGTTAAGTGGATGTGCTGGTTTTTAGTCACAGCAGAGCAGCAGGAGCTGTGTGTGAAAGGGTAAATTCAATTTGTGTGCCTCCTTGGGGCATCCGTGACTGTATATCAATGCTAGGCAGGCTGGGCAGAGGAGTCAGCTGCGGTGAGCAGGGGAAAGGGCACAGGTGAAGAAACAAGAAGGTGGGACTATGGCCTGGAGACCATTCTCATTGTCCTAAAGATCATATAAACTCATTAAAATAAATCTTTATTTGGAAGGACTATGAGGAATTCCAAATCTTCGAATGTGAATGGAGAAAAAAACAAAAGGAGGAGGAAAAGAAGGAAATTGGCTATGAGGGAAGTATAGAGGAAAAATCCTAATTAAGGCTAAACCAGAACAGAAGTATGTTTCTCATGAGCATCTGATTAAAATAACCAATGCAGAAAACCATACTATATACCCAATGAAGATTTATTTTACTTTTTTAGGAGAGGGAGAGAGAGTTGGCTATTAAACCACTTCGATCCATTTGACCCACAGTCTGTAAACTGTTTCACTGTAAGTAGTTGCATTTTATTGGAAGGTGAACAAAAGGATGAATTGAAATGTGTCAGCACTGTGTTGCTCAGGGTAGTGGTGGAGGAGAGGAAATGGAAGCCCGGAAGCTACTTGGTGGAAGAGAGAGTGAGCAGGGAGGAGAGGGGGGGTTTGCTTAGGTTGGGAGCAGTGAACAAGGTGCCTGCTATTCATCTGGTCCTTCAGGAGACCAATATGGAAATGAGGCTCAAACTTCTAATCACTCTATGTGGGCAGATTATAGAATGTGAAGCTGTATGATGTGAGATCTACTCAGCCACCCACATAGAGAGCCAGATCTAGAGTTTCTTTTGAAATCTGTATTATTATCCATCTTGCAGCAAGCACACATAAATGTGCTGACAATATATAATGCAACAATAATCTTTTTCTCTTTTTTTAAAATGTTTGGCATCTTCCTTCCCTGTCCTTCTTTTTAAGTGTGTCTTTTAAAAGTTAAAATAAGAAGAGATTTCAACGATCATTTACAGGAAGAAAAGCTCATTTTGCCATCAGATCTTTTCTTTTTCACTTTTGGAGCTGTCCTTGTAGCTACCATGAAAAAGGAAATTGTCCCTGTGTCAATTTGAGAGCAATTTTGTATGTACAATAGGAAAGAAAAAAGAGCAGTTACATTTCTGTACTGGTATAAAGAACCCCAGCCAAATGATGCATATGACCATCATCAATAAACGTAGTATTTTTTTACCTTTATTTTTCCTGTGCTTCTCTACCTGGGTACAAACAAAGGCTCATTGAATGCTCACTATGTACCAGACATTGTTTTAGATGTTTTAAGATATTAACTCGTCCCATTCACCAAAATCTCAGTAAGATGTGGTATTATTATCTCTATTTTATGGATAAGAAAACTCAGGCATAAAGAGAATGATTGTTCAAGATCCCTCATTTCTAAAGGTAAAGAGCCGGATTTTTGGTATGTGTGTATATGTTTATTTTTACATAAGAACATACATTTTATTGCGTTTATTAAAAATATTTTCATATCTATGAGGTATTGGAGATAGGTAAAAACATAGACAAAAATTCATACATTCATAGAACTCAGATTCAAATACTAGATGATAAGCAATAAACATGATAAAAAAAATACCCGTCAACAAATGAATGGATAGAGAAATTGTATATTCACACAATGGAATATTATGAAGTACTGAAAAACAAGGAACTAGTGAAATATTATTCAAAATGGGTGACCCTGAAGGATATTATACTGAGTGAAATATCTCAGCCACAAAAGGACAAATACTGCATAATGCCACTATTGTAAAATGGGACTGACATTGGGTTTGGGGAGAGACTGAGAAAGCTGGATATATAATGTGTACTGCATTGAAACAGATGAGGGAGAGAACTGTTTAAAAGTGATGCATAATTAGGTATTATTGTCATGCTGCATAGTGGAGTGGACTTAGGGAGAGGGATTATATAACAATAGAAGAATTTTTCTTTTACTTTTCAAAGAGGAGGGTGAACTGGGGAGAGGGGAGGGTGGGCAGGGAGAAAAGTGCAACAATGAATGAATGGAAATCCAAGGTCTCTGTAAATTTTCATTAAAATTAATAATAATAATAAATAATAATAATAAGTTATCCTTAAAAAAGTTATATAGTATGCTATCAGGTGATGAGTGCAATGAAGAACAAGAAAGGAGCGAGGGTAAGAGAAGAATTATGACACTGAGATTTCAAATGAGATCATCAGGCCTCTTCAACTAGATGGCAGCTGAACAAAAGCTTGACGAATGTGAGGAAATAAGTAAAGAGGGAATTCTTTTAGGAAGAGAGAAGGCAGTGCAAAGACCCTGGGGCAAGAAGAGACTGACATGTTCAAAGGACTGCAGAGAAGAGCAATGTCACTGAGTGATAGCAAATGAGGCCAGAAAAGTAACGAGGCCAGGGCCCCCAAAGTTCCTTGGGTCATTAATAGAACTATGGCTTTTACTCTGAAAAGAAAGGGTTGCCAACTGGAAGATTTTGAGCTTAAAAATGATTAAGATCTATTATGCCTCAATAAGACTAACATACTCTTATGTAATTTCTTAACTAGCAATGTATCTTGGAAATTTTTCACTGCTGTATCTAGTTTTACTCAATTCCTTTATAGCTGCATGATATTTCTTGATATATCTTTTGTTGTTATGCGCTGTCGAGTTTCCTGCAACTCATAGCGACCCTATGTACAACAGCCCTAAACCCTGCTCTCTCTGTCCTGTGACAATTTTATTGTCTCTGACACACCTACCACCATTACCCCAGTTACTGAGTAAATCCATCTCATCGAGGGTCTTCTTCTCCTGTGCTGTTCCTCTATCCTCCCAAACATTACGTCCCTCTCCAAGAACTGGTCCCTCCTTGCAACATGTCCAAAGTATGTCAGATGAAGCTTCAGAATCCTTGCCTCAAGTCTGGTTTAACCCTCTTCAGGATAAATCTGTTTGTCCTCCTACCAGTCCACGGTATATTCAATACTCTTCTCCAGCTCAAAGGTATCAATTCTTCTTCTATCATCCCTAGTAATTTGCTTTCTGATACATAGCAAGTAATTGCAAAGACCATGGCCTGGATCAAGCACACCTTAGTCCCCAGACTGTCATTGTTGCTTTTCTATACTTTGAAAAGATCCCTGACAGCAGACTTTTCAATTCAATTTGTCTTTTAATTTCCTGGCTGCTGGTACCAAGAGTGTTGATTGTGGATCCAACCAAACTAAAGCTGTTAACAATCTCAATCTCTTCACTCTCAATCATGATACTGCCAATCAGCCCAGGGCTGAGAATCTTAGGGTTTTTTCTTTTGTTTGTTTTAAATTTTGTAATTTTAATTGAGATTATAACAAAAGTTTATAGAGAATTTAGACTTCCATTCATTTATTGTTGCAACAAAAGTTTATAGAGAACTTAGACTTCCATTCGTTTATTGTTGCAGCTTTTCCCTCCCTAACCAACCCCCAGTTCACTTTTCTCTTTGAAAAAACATTCTTTCATTTTTGCACAATTCCCACCCCCACCACCCAACCCCAGGCCACTTTGCTATGCAACTATATAATTCTGGGCTGTTGTCATACAAATAATACCCAATTACATATTCCTTTTAAACTCCTGTCTGTGACTTCCTTTTTACCCTGCTGGAGAAGTTTTTGGACATGCATAGGGATTTGATTCTTAGAAGGTCCCATTCATCTATTTTATTCCTTGTAGGTTTTCAGGATGCTTGTTGTAGATTAGAGCCTCTAGAGTTCTTCTGAGCTTTTCTCTGATGAAGTTTGCAGTCCTTGGTTTTAGTCCTAGGTCCTTGATCCACTTTGAGTTGGTTTTTGTGTATGGTATGAGGTGAGGGTTTTGCTTGAGTTTTCTGCAGATAGTTTTCAAATTTTGCCAACAGCATTTGTTAAAGAGGTCGTTTCCCCACTTAACTGATTTCATCTGAAGAAATGGAAAATTATAACATACTCTTGGATAGAAAGGCTCAATATTGTGAAAATGAAAATTCTTCTATAGGCAATCTACAAGTACAATGTAATCCCAAAACAAATACCAATTTCATTCTTCAATGAGACGGAAAAGGTAATTTCAAATTTCATCTGAAATGGAAAGAGATTACAAATAAACATATTACTTCCTAAGAAGAGAAACATGGTAGGAGGTATCTCACTCCTTAATTTCAAATTCTACGCAGCCATGTTTGTCAAGACAGTGCAGTTCTGGTACAATGACAGACACATAGATCAATGAAATAGAATTGAGAGCACAGAAATCAGCTCATCTACCTATGGTCAGCTGATTTTTGACAAAATTTTTATTTTCTTGATGTTGAGCTTCAATCCACATTGAAGGCTGCAGTCCTTGACCTTCTGCAGCAAGCGTTTCAGGTTCAGTTTCAGCAAGCAGGGTTGTGTCATCTGCGTAATGAAGATTGTTGATGAGTTTTCTTCCAATCCTGATGCCACATTTCTCCTCATAGAGCCCAGCCTCCCCAATAATCTGTTCTGCATATAGATTGAAAAGGTATGGTGATAGCATCTTTTGGTATATATGTTGTGATAGTTGTTAAGTGCTGTTGAGTCGTAGATGACTCAGAGCGACCCTGTGGACAAAAGATCTGAACACTTTTATAACTTTCATCGTTTCTCCATGTTCATAGAGTTTCCAAAGGCAAACTATTTTGGAAGTGGATGCCACTCCTGCTTCCAAGCCTGTTTTAATTGGAGAATTCCACCAAACACTGTCCAATGCAACCATTATTGTATTTGACACATAAGTGTCACAGTGTTCAGCATCACCACAAACATGAGTTACCTCTGTACAGCAACTAAACAGACTAGTGCTATACCAACCACTTAGATGAATGTTTGACCAAAAATTATTAAAACCAAGCCTGAGGGCCACAGACTAAAATCAACCACCTTTGGCTTGGTAGCATGTACTATATTTTAAAAAGAAACTTTTTTATAGCTTCATATTTAGTTTATTATAAGATTTTACTATAATGTCAATATTTTTTGTACAAACAGAATGATACCCTTTTGTCAGTTCATTCAAAAGACAAATTTCCAGAGATAAAATTGCTCAATAAATTATATGCTTAAATCTTAGCTAGAAATTGCTCTCTGAAAAATTTGTGTTGGAGTGCCTATGTTTCTATATTTTCATTAGCATTATAGGTTATATAATTCTCTTTGTCAAATTGATATGTTACTTTATTTTAATATTTATTTAACAAGATGTGAAAACTCTTGAATGTCTCTTTTTGTCTTTCATGGTCAAATGCTATTTTTACACATTATTATTTTAGCTTTCTTATGGATATGCTGGAGCTATCTGAAAATTATGGGAATGATACATTTTATGTCATCTGCATAACGAACATTGCCTCTAGTATCTTTCCCCTGGTTTTTTTTTTTAATTTTAATGAAAGTTTACAGTTTGGATTTCCATTCATTCATTGTTGCACACTTTCTTTCCTGCCCACTCCTCACCTCCAGTTCATTTTTCTTTTAGAAAATTAAAAAAAAATCTTTCATTATTATAACCCCCCCGCCACCAGTCCATTCCTGTATCTTAAGTTCACATTTATATAAAATTTTTCTTAAAGATTTGTTGTGTGTGCTGCAGATCATATTTTCCCCTACACCATTTTATTTAATATTATTTATTAATCTTTTATGACTTGATATTTTGCCTCAATGTAATAAACATATAGCTCTTTAATAAATAAATAAAGAAAAACATACATATCTTTCATTTGGTACTTTGATTTTTTTTTTACATTTAAATTTTCTGAAATTTGTTGTCCTAAGGAGTGAGGTGGTTATTATTGTTACATGATGTCTATTCATCTGTGACCCATAGTGACCCTATGTACAATAGCTCTGAAGCCTAGCCT
>NW_006399845.1:5586221-5587906 GCF_000299155.1 Elephantulus edwardii | reverse complement strand
TATGCCATTTAGGATTGGATATTCTGTATTACATTTTCATGGGCTTCTGTTATTTCTGGTACTGTGCTTGTGGTATCCTCTCTGTCTTGTGATTTTTTTTTAATTCTTGTACCTCTTTAGTTAGGTTTCATTTCTTTCTTTCATCATTTATACTTTCTTCAGTAGTTGCTCATATTCCTTCATGTCAATATATTTCTTCTGGCTCCCTGACTCTGGAGTATGTTTATTTATGGCTTCAATTATTTCTTCTATCATTTGTAACTTTTTCAATATCTGTTTATATAACCCCTCATTGATACATTTCTTCTTCCTTTTTGTCTCTGGGATATTCACTGGGTCAGCAATATGGCTCTTTAAAGGCTGACATACTTTGTTTTTCCATAATGTTTGAAGCTGTCTGCTGTTTTCTTAATATAAAGTGAAGTTATTCTTGGTATGTTGTGTCTGTGTAGGTTTTTGACAGTTCTTTACGTTTATGATGCTATTTATAAATTGCAGATTAAAGTGTTTCCTTTATGGAAGAGGGCAACTCTCTCTGTCTGAAGTCCTTTCTGGTTCTGAGCAGTGGGGAAACTCACCTTCCCTAAAGCCATTCAAGTCATCTCTTGTCAGAGGTGGAGAAGGCAGGGAATTTCTCCTGGCTGAGGCACTTTGTTTTCAAGGAAGGATAATGCAACTCCTAGTACTCTAAGACACTCTATCTGATCTTAAGGGACTTGGTGGGACTTTTCCCCATTGGAGCTTGCCTCTCCTAAAGTCTGTTAATGTCCCAGGTGGTTTGTCGTGTGGCTGGCAACTAAGTTCCCCTGACTATGGCACTTCCTCTCCAAGGACGTGTAAGACAACTCCTGAAAACTTGTAAGTACCTTTTCTGGTACTGCATGGCATGGTGGGAATCTCAGTTTTCCCAAAGTCTATTAATATTCTTTCTGCTCTGCAGTGAGGATAGTTGCATGGTTACCCTGACTGACGTTTTGCCTCTCCCAGCTTGTGATTTCTTGGCTGCTATTACTATGGGAGGGAGCTCTGGTGGCCTAGTTGTAAGAAGCTGCAGTGCAATCTCAAAGGCACATGGTTCAAACTCACAAGCTGCTCCATGGATGAAGGACCAGCAATCTCTTACCGCTTGATTAATTGCCTCTGAAAACCCACAGGAGGGTTACTCTGACTTGATGGCACTGAACTACAACAACTACTATGGATGTTATTGACTATGAATCCAAGTAAAATGAAATTATGGGCAATTTATATCTTTTCTCCATCTATCATGATGCTGTTTATTGGTACAGTGGTGAGAATGTTTTCTTGATATGAGATGCAATCCATTCTCAAGGCCTTCATCTTCTCAGTAAGTTTTACGTTTTCTTTACGTTCTGCCAGCAAGGGTTTGTCTTCTGAATGATGTAGGTTATTGCTAAGTCTTCTTCCAATGCTGATGCTACCTTCTTTATATAATCCAAATCTTGAATTAATTGCTCTGTACAGATTCAATAAATATGGAGAAAGGATACAAATCTGGAACACACATTTCCTGACTTTAAACTATGCAATATGCAGTATTTTCTTGCTCTGTTTGGAAAACAGCTTTTTAGTCTGTGTGTAGGTTTTACCTGAGGACAATTAACTGTTTTGGATTTCCATTATTCTTAACGTTATCCATAATCTGTTATGATGTTGTTGTTGTT
>NW_006399845.1:5563696-5584251 GCF_000299155.1 Elephantulus edwardii | reverse complement strand
TTTTTTTTCAACAATGGTAAGGCTGGTACCCTTTCATCCCAGAAAAAAACAAAACAAAACTGTAGTTTATTGCCTTTGCTAATAACTAAATGTTGGAAAGCCGCATGACAAACCTGTTGCCATTGGCATCTTTCACATGAAATACATCAAAAGAGCCAGGATGTCTTTCTGTTAGTAATCATATCAATTCTCCCCAGGTTAGCACCGCCAGTCACCATGCACAAGTTACTAGTGTCAAACTTGATGAAATAAGTTATCTTTCCAGTCTCTAAATCAATCTGAATGGTATCATTCACCTTAATGAGAGGATCAGGGTAGCGGATGGTCCAAGCATCCTAGGTCACCAGATGAAGGGTTCCTTTTTGCCCACAAAGATCTTTCTTACTCTGTATAAGTTGTACTTTGCTCAGGTATAATGCAGTGAACAGCAGATAGATCCTTGGTGTCATAGATTAGACAGAAATTCTTTCCAGTCTTGTCAGTGCAGATTATATACATAAAACAAGCAAGGTAGGTTATATCAGTTTGGATCTTGCCATTGATATTTTTTTTAACCTCATCTCCTGTTAGGGTATGCCAAATCTGTTTCTTAAAAGTTTTACAAAGTTCAGACACATTTTTTTTACTCCAAATCTTTCCCATTTCCTTTACCACCCCCACTTATCAAATTGTGAGACCTTGTGATTAACATCCCCTACTCCCCTATCCTCACCCTTCTGCTTTCACCCTTCCTTCCTTGTATTCTCATACTTATTCTACAATAATGGTTTTATACAGTATTTGTCCTTATGGGACTGAGTTAGTTCATTCAGCTTAATGTTCTCCAGTCCCTCCCAAGTTAGGTAGTAATTTACAAAATCCTTGCTCCTGAGTGCTGCATTGTATTCCATTGTGTGAATGTACCATAATTTCTCAATCCATTCAATTGTGATTGAAAATCTAGGCTATTTCCATGTTTTTGTGATGGTGAATAACACTGCTACAAACATTGGTGTACAAGTCTCCATTTGTCCTTCAGTTCTCATTCTCTCAGGGTATATTCCAAGCAGTGGGATAGCTGGTTCATATGAAATCTTTACATTCAGCTTTCTGAGAAAATGCCAAACTGCCTTCCATTTTACAATCCCACCAACAATATATAAGAGTTCCTGTCTCACCATATCCTCTACAACATTTGTTACTTTCTGTCATGTTAAACTTTGCCATTGCTACTGGAGTGAAATGGTATCTCATGGTGTTCTTAAATTGCATGTCTCTTATTGTCAGTGACTTTGAGCATTCCGTCTTATGTCTATTGACCATCCAAATATTTTCATCTGTGAAAAGTCTTCCATGTCTTTTGTCCATTTTGTAATTGGGTTATCAGTCTCCCCCCCTTTCTTCTTTTGTAATTATTTTTTACATTGAGATTTTAATGAAAGTTTTTAGAGAACTTGAATTTCCACTCATTCATTGTTGCATGTTTTCCTCCCTGCGCCACCGCCCCCCCCCCGGCCCCAGTTAGCTTTCCTCTTTGGAAAAAAAATCAATTCCTCTCCCCAGTCCACTTTACTGTGCAGCTCTAATTCTGGACTGTTGTCATGCAAATAATACCTAAGCATATATATTCCTTTTAAGTAGTTCTTTCCCTCATCTATTTCAATACAGTGTAGATTATTTATCCCCTCTTTTCTTTGTTTTCACCCTAATCCTTATGTCAGTCTGGTTTTATAACAGTGGCACTATGAAGTATTTGTCTTTTTGTGATTGAGATATTTCACTCATCATAACATCCTCCAGTATCACTCATTTTGTATAATATTTCATGAGTTCCTTGTTTTTCAGTGCTGCATGGTATTCAATTGTGCGAATATACCACAGCTTTTCTCTCCATTCATTTGTTGATGCACACTTGGGTTGTTTCCATCTCTTTGCTATTGTGAACAAAGCAGCAGTAAACATGAGTGTGCATATATCTGTTTGGGCAGAAGTTCTGGTTTCTTTAGGGTATATTCCCAGTAGTAGAATTGTTGGCTCAAATGGTATTTCTATTTCCAACTTTTTGAGAAAGCGTCATACTGCCTTCCATTGTGGTTGCACCATTTTACACTCTCATTACCAGTGAATAAGGGTTTCAGTTACTTCACAACCTCGCCAGCATTTGTTGTTTGCTGCTCTGTTGAATTTGCTATTCTTACTGGGGTGAGATGATATCTCATATTTGTTTTGATTAGAGCTGGGGATTTTAAACATTTCTTCATGTGTTAGTTTGGCATCTGAATGTCTTCTTTGGTGAAGTGTCTGTTCATCTCCTGTGTCTATTTTGTGATTGGGTTGTTTACCTTTATCTTCATTAGGAATGGAGAGAGTCTCCGAATAAGCAAATCACTCCTTAAAAAGAGATACAATGTAGGAGGCATCTCACTTCCTGATTTCAAATCCTATTACACTGTCATGCTGCTCAAGACAGTGGGGTACAGGTACAATGACTGACACATAGATCAATGGAATAGAATTAAAAACCCAGAAATCAGCCCATCTACCTATGGTCAACTGATTTTTGACAAGGAGATGAAACCAGTTAAGTGGGGAAACTACAGCCTTTTTAACAAATGGTGTTGGCAAAATTGGAAAACTATCTGCAGAAAACTCAAGCAAGACCCACACCTCACACCATACACAAAAACAAACGTAAAATGAACCAAGGACTTTGATTTTAGTCCTAGGTTATAAACTTCATCAGAGAAAAGCTTACAAGAACTCTAGAAGCCCTAACCCACAACATAAATAATCCTCCAAGCATCCTGGAAAAGCTACAACCAGGAAAGGATAAAATAGATGAATGGGATTTTCCAAGAATCAAATACCTGTGCAGATCAAAAACTTCTCCAATAGGGTAAGAAGGAAAGCTACAGAATGGGAAAGAATATTTGGTAATGACATGTCAGTCTTTTTCCTGTGGAAGTACTTAGGAAATATTCAGAGGTAGTCTGTATTGTTGTGGACTCTTATCTGAGATGGTATTGTCAAAAGTTTGTTTCCAATCTTTCCACTCTATTGGAAAAAGTTTTTGATACACACAGGGATTTAATCTTTAGAAGGTCCCATTCATCAATTTTATTCTCTTCAGATTGTGCATTTTTGGCTGTATTTGTCTGTCTCTTTCTTCATAGCCTAGGCCTTCCAAGCTTGATCCCAGTTTGTCTCTTATGAACTTTACAGTTTTGGGCTTTACTCTCAGGTCTCTGATCCACCTTGAATTGATATTTGTGTCTGGTGTGAGATGTGGATCCTGTTTCAGTTTTCTGCAGGTAGCAGTCCAGTTTTGCTAGCACTACTTGTTGAAAGAGGTTTTCATTTCCCCATGTGAGAAAATGATCAGTAGTAGAAGTTCTTTCCGTTTATGGAGGTCAGTAGATGAACTAGGAGCAAATACACCAGTAAGTTTGTCTAGCATCCAATGCTTTGGAGCTGCTGTATGCTTCAGATGCTTCTTGGGACCATGAGCCATGGCTTTGCTAGGCATAGAAAGAGTATATTACGGACTTTTTAGAAGTAGGATTTAATGGACATGTTCTACCTCTTTGATCAATCTTTCTTCAATCTTTGGTGAGAAAGAGAGATATTTAATTTGGCATTTTTTTTCCTTGTTTACTCAATATGACCTGCAATCACATGATCTCTCAAATCTAACTTTGGCTTTCTTATCCCCATGTTGTTGTTGTTGTTTATGTGCCATCAAGTCGCTGGTGATTCATAGTGACCCTATGTATAACAGCCCTACACGTTGCTCTAACCTGTGCCAACCTTATTGTCTCTGACACACCTACCCCCATTATCCCTATTACTGAGTCGATCCATCTCATCAAGGTCTTCCTCTCCTGTGCTGTCCCTCCTCCCTTCCAAACATGATGTCCCTCTCCAAGGACCAGTAGTTCCTCCTTGTAACATGTTCAGAAGTATGTCAGTCAAAGCTTCAGAATCCTTGCCGCCAAGGAACAGCCCAGTTTCACCCTCTCCAGGACAAACCCGATCCCCATAGAAAGGAAAATAATCCAATATTATTAATCAAGCATTGATTGAATGTTAATTGTGTGCTTGCTTAGCTTATTTAGAGTCAATGATAAGGACATTTCATCTTTACTTTTTAAACATGAACTATTAAAACACATTTGAACTTTTGTTTAAAACTCATTTGCTAACAAGTTTTAAACCACTGCATTTTGAATTATATTTAATTGTTATTACAATGAACCTAATACATTATTTGATCTTAATTATTTTTCTTGCTAATTTGAGGATGGTTCAAAACACAGTACAGAAGTTGGTCAATCTTAACATATATTTATGCTCATGAAAACATCACCACAATTAAGATAATAAATAAAAACGTATTCATCACTCCCCAAATTTTTGTTTTGCATCTATTCAGCCCATATATTTCTTTACTTTTATCCACATACCATGAGTTTCCAGTAGAAATGGACCATTCTTTGGGAAGCTTTGTCCAGCAGAAATCAGATGAGACTTCTCCTGCTCCACTCCACTGGAAGGTTGTGGAAGCAAGTGAAACCAGAATGACCTGAAGTTTAATAGAGTACTTAGAAGCACTGGTTGAAAAGAAGGTCAACTTCACTGTTAGATATATAGTCACCTCAAAGTCAAAGGGCAAGACTTTATGGCAAGAAATGATAATCTATAGTCTATAGTTAAGACCAGTTAATCTGACAGCTCAGAAAAGAGAATGTAGTCTTATAAACTTCACTGATGTGATTCCATTATTAATTTGTTTAAAAACATTATTAGCTTTCACATGTGTCTTAGACACTAAGGTATAATGGGAACAATACCAAACCCTAAAACTAAAAAATGAACTGCTTTCCAGTTGTTTCTTACTTATAGAGATACTCCATTGAGTTTCTGATACTGTAAGCTTTTACAGGAGAATACTTCTCATTGTTCTCTAGCAAAGCAACTGATGAATTTTAACAATTATCCTTTTGGTTAGAAGCCCAATTGTTTATACATTATGCTACCAGAGCTTCTTGGGTGTGATAAAGACAGAACTTATTTATGATAAAGAGATCCTTTTTTCCTGTCATTTTTGTTCATTGTTCAGGTCTTAGATGTATAGCAAGTGACTAAAAAGATCATGCTTGAATCAGACATACCTTAGTCATCAAACTGATGTCATTGCTCCTCAATACTGTGGAAAATTTCCTGACTGTACACTTTTCAGGCACAATACATCTCTTTATCTCCTCACTGCTGGCACTAAGTATATTGATTGTAGATCCAAGTAAGATGAAGTTACTGACAGTTTCAATATTTACTTAATCTAGCATGATGTTGCCTATTGGTTTCATAGGTAGGATTTTTATTTTCTTGATGTTGAGATGCAATCCATAATGAAGCCTGCAGTCTTTGATCTTATATATAGCAAGTGTTTCAAGTCCTTCTCACTTTATCTATAAAGGTCACCAATATTGAAGTTTTGAGTCAAAAGTCTCCAGACAGTGGAAGGAAAACAAAAATCCTCACCATCAGGCCAATAGGCAGCATCATGATTGAAGGAAAAAATACTGAAATTGCTAACAATTTCATCTTGCTCAGATTCACAATCAACACTCTTGGCACCAGCAGTCAGGAAATCAAAAGACAAGTTGCATTGGGAAAAATCTACTGTCAAGGACCATTTCTGAGTGCTAAAAAGCAATGATATCACACTAAACACTAAAGTGCAATCCAAGACGTAGTCTTCTCAACTGCTTGTTATGCAGCTGAAAGATGGACAATGACTTAAAGATGACATCAGAAGAATCAAAGCCTTTGAGTTGTGGTGCTGAAGAAGAGTATAATATATACCACAGACTGCCAAGAGAACACTAGGTTTGTCTTTGAGAGAGTGAAAGCAGGCTGCTTGTTGGAGGCAAGGATTTTGAAGCTCTGTCTCATATTTTGGGCATGTTGTCAGGATGGGCTAGTCCTTGGAAAGGACTTCATGCCTGGAAGAGTGAAGGATCAATGTGAAAGAGGAAGATCATAGATGTGATGAATTGACACAGCAACTGTGGCAATGAGATCAAGTGTGTGTGAAATAATAAAGTTGGCTCAGGATAGGACAAGGTTCAGAGTCATTGTTCATAGTGTTACTATAAGTTGTAGTATAGTCTACAACATATAAAAACAACAGTTAATAACAAGTTAGTCATTTCAATAACCTTTGGAAAATTAATTTTTAAAAAGAAATAATATTGATGTACATGTCAGTGAAACACATTTTTAATTGTAAAAATATCATTTACAATGTAGCTTATATGTAAGACAATATATTTCATTTACACTTATAGTTTACAATTGATCTAATTGTAGATATACTCTTTAAATATAAGTTATTTCTATGATAAAATTCATACTTTTACATTAATTTTCACAAAGTAAACTGACTGCTTTGGAGTATAAAAAACAGGAATAGACAACTTCAGAAGAGATTGTAACAGACTCATCTGGTGCTGGGTCATACTTGGAATGGTGGAGGGTTAGAGAAAGAGGGGAAGACACTCAATAAGGTGGATTTGCACAGTGGCTCCCTCAATAGGCTCAAGTGTGTCAGAGGTGATGAAGATGGCACAGGATAGGATGGGGTCAGATATGTGTTCATATGAGTCATACTCAGCAACACCTAACAGCAACAACAGCATCAACATCTAATGTCTTATGTAACATGATTACTGCTTTTTACCTTATTCATGAAACTCCAGTTGACTTGAGATCTATCCTCCTCCTTATAGCTCTGAATTTCAGAGGAAAGTGTTTTTATGCCCAACTTGGAGAGAGGTCATATGCAGCAGCGTAATTTCATTTGTCAGTAAGCAGTTTAAGGAAGAACATATGGCACAAGTCTGGCCAGTGATACTTTTTGGAGCAGCTTCTGGCAAATGTTTCTTTTTTCATATGTTCAAATGTATCTCATAAAAAAGGATCCGAGATAAGAGTTGATATCTATCTTCTTTTTCTCAATGTTATTTTATGGGATGTTGGTGTTGTTATGTGCCATTGTCGCCTGATTCAGCAGCTTTGAAGCCTGCCCTGTCCTGAGCCAGTTTCATTGATTGTAACATACCTACTCCTATTGTCCCAGTTGCTGTATAAATCCATCTCCTCTGTGATCTTCCTCTCCTGTGCTGTTCTTCAACCCTCTGAGCATGTATGATGTCATTCTTCAAGAACCAGTACCTCCTATGACTTCTGAATTGCTGCAACCATTCTATAATTGAAGCTGCTCTGAAGGAATTGGTAAAAACTAGGCCCCAGAAATTGATGTAATACCAATTGATGTATTTAAACAAACAGATACAGACAGGGATATGCTCACTATTTTGTGCCAAGAAATATGGAGGACAACTTCCTGGCCAACTGACTGGAAGAGATCCATATTTATTCCCTTTTTTTTTTTAAAAAAAAAAAGGTGATATAAGAGTATGGAAATTAATTATATCACATTCAAGCAAAATCCTGCTGAAGATCATCCAAAAACAACTGGAACAGTTTGTCAACAGAGATGTACCTGAAATACAAGCTGAGTTTAGAAGGGTCCATGGTAGTAAGAACATCATAGCCAATGTCAGATGGATTTTGGCTGAAAGCAGAGAGTACCAGAGAAATTCACAATATAAGTATATTTGATTGTGTGGATCACAACAAACTGTAGCTAGTATTGAGAAGAATGGGAATCCCAGAACACTTAGACTCATGTGAAGCCTATTCCTAGACCAAAAAGGTGATGTGAAAACCAAAAAAGGAAACATTACACAGTTTAAAATGAAGAAAGGCATGAATTAGAGTTGTATTATTTCACCGTATCTATTTCTATGCTGAACACATTATTTTAGAAGTTGGTCTCTTTGAAGACAAACATGACATCAGAACAGAAGGAAGACTCATAAATAACCTATATTATGCAGATGAAAAACTTTGCTTGCTGAAGGTGAGGTGGACTTCAAGTGTTTTCTGTAGAAAATCAAACATCACAGCTTTTAATATTTATTGCATCTCAAAGTCAAGAAAACAAAAATTCTTAACACTGGACCAATAGGCAACAAATACCATGATAAATGAATAAAAGATTGACACTGTCAATGACTTCATCTTATGTGTATTCACAATTGACACACTTGGTACTAGAAATCAGGAGATTAGAATACCTATTGCACTGGGAAATTGCATAGTCACAGACTTCTCCCAATTATTGAGTAGCATTGATATCTTTTTGAAGACTAAGGTGCTGTTGAGTCAGGCTACGGTCTTTTCAGTTATTTGGTTTGCATCTAAGAGGAGAACAATGAATAAGGATGACAGAAGAACAATTGATGCTTTTGAGTTGTGCTGCTGGAGAAAAGTACTGAATATCCCACGGAGTGACAAAAGAATAGATACGTCTTGGAGAAGGTGCAGCCTGAGGGCTCCTTGGGGGCAGAGATGATCAACCTTCATCTCACATACTTTGGGCATGTTACTAGGAGAAGCTATTCTTCAAAGAGGAACATCATGCTTAGAAAGATGGTAGTTCAGTGAAAAGAAGCAAGGCCGCCAACCAATGAGCTCAAGGATGTCAGAGGTTCTGAGAACAGCACAGGACAGGGTTAAGATCTCTTGTTCTTATGACCACTTTGAATTGTCCTTGACTCAATTGCATCTAACAACGACAACAAAATATCAATATAAAGGAAATTCAGTGACTTACTAAGTTTCTAAATGTCTTTAAAATTTACCCCATTCTACAAAGGCAAAACAGACATAATAACTGTGTGTAAGAGACATTTAAAATATGTACATGAACTCAAAGCACATTTTTAAAAACCAATAATAAATAAAAGGTCCTCTCTGTCTTGTATAGATCAAACATAGCTATAACTCAAGGGTTATTGGATAAAAGAGGCAATGTGAATGGAGCAAGACCTTTTGAAAAAAAAAATCTTAATAAGACACTTGAAACTATATCCAGAAGACAAGATTAAATAGGCAGGCACAGCCACACAAGGGGAGATTCTTCCCCAGGTTGGCATTTGAATAATATTTTCTACTCTTGACACAGTTTGTCAAACATTTCAGGTAGATGTGAAATCCTTCAGAAGGGACTGTGTCTTGTCTAGCTAACTGGTAGAAGTTGTTGAAAATATTGGGTTCTTCTAGATTTGCTTAGAACTAGAACTGGTAAGATTTATGAGTTTTGGGAAAGGGACCAGTTCTATTTTGCTCTTCTTGAAGGGTATGCAAAGGCTGAAGTATCCTGCAGGGTTAGCAAAAAGTAAAGAAACCAACAAGCAAAACAAATCCATTATCACTGAGTCAGTTCTGACTTCCTGCCACTCTGTAGGACAGGGTTCACATGCTTCATAGGGTTTCCAAGACTATAATCTTAACTGAAGCAGTCAGCCCCACCATTCTCCTGCAAAGTAACTCCTGCAGAGTCAGTTCACATTGCCAGCCATTTAATTAGCAGCAAAAATACTTGATCACTGCATCATCAGTACTCCTTTAAGAAATTGGAATAATTATCTTGAACATTTTGACAACTTCATTTTTAACACCCCCCCCAAAAAAAATCAATGAAAATGTTAAACTTTGATAATTTTAAGGAGGTACTTTTCACTTGGTGATGGTGGCAGTTGTGGTTGTTAAGAACAAATTGAATACAATTCATGTTGACCATATAAACAGCCAACCTTATTCCTGCCTTATCCTGTGCCATCCTCATAATTTCTGACACACTAGAGCCTATTGCTAAAGTCACCTTGTCAATCCATCTTATCGGAGGTCTTCCTCTCCTTTGCTGATTCTCAATCTTTCAAAGCTTGATTTCCCTTTCCTAGGAATAACCCCACCTAGCTAAATGCCAAAATTATGAAAGACAAAGCTGTACCAGCCTTTCCTCCAAGGAGAACTGCCAGCACATTTTCCAAGACATATCTGTTTGATCTTTTGGCAATCTATGGAATATTCTGTACTCTTCTCCATCACCAAAACTCAAAGGCATTGATTCTTTTGTCATCCTTATTCTTTGTCCACAGCTCTCAGATGCATAGCAAGTAATTGAGAAGACTGTGTGCTGAATCGGGCTCACCTTAGTCTTCAAACTGACATCATTGCTCCTCAGCATTTGGGAGAGATCTCTCATAACATACTTGCCCAATGTAATTCATCTCCTGATTTTTTGACTACTGGTACTAACAAATCCAATCTAGGTCCCAGAAGCCTGATTTGCAAAATGACCGAATCAGCAATGCTCATGCAGTGTAGCTGTGTGATCAAATACTATATAACCAAGAGACCCAAGAACAATGAAATTAGAAGTTTAAGCTATAATCAAGAGATTGGCAAAATATAAGGTCCCAAGAATCAATGGGAAGCCAATTGAAATGTTTCAGCCAACAGTTGTAGTCTAGGCTACACACAACAGTATGACAGGGAATTTGGAGGACAGCTGCTTGGCTGACAGACTGGAAATGATCCATATTTGTTCCCATTTCCAAGGAAAAGGATCCAACAGAATGTTGACATTATCGAATAATACCATTAATATCACACACAAGCAAAATACTGCTGAGGTTAATTTTAAAATTGCTAGAACAGTACATAAGATAGAGAACTGCCACAGGTTTAAGCTGGATTTACAAAAGGCTGTGGCACCAGGGATATCATTGCTGATAGCAGAAGAGTCCTGACTGAAAGCAAAGAATACCTGAAGAAAGTCTATTCGTGCTTCATATTCTACGCAAAGACATTTGATGGTGTGGATAAGAATAACTTGCCCTTTGGAGGCAAGGATGGCCAAGCTTCATCTTATGTATTTTGTGCATGTTTCTGGGAGATCCTATTCCTATGAGAAGGACATCATGCTTGGAAAGGTGGAGGGATGGTAAAGGAGAGGAAGACCCTTAAACAGGCAGATTGACACAGTGACTGCAGTGACTAACGGGCTCAAATGTGTCAAAAATTGTGAGATTGGCACAGGATAGGACAGGGTTTAGATCTATTGTTCATAGGGTCGTTGTGAGTCATACTTGACAGCACCTAACAACAATAATAAGTAGCCAGTAGGGAACTCTGGTGGCCTTGTGGTGGGAAGTTCTGCTGCAACTCTAAGGCATCGTTCTTAAATTCATCAGCCGCTCTGAGGGAGAAAGATGGGCAATCTCTTCCTGTGAGATCTATAGCCTCTGAAAACCTGTGAAAGGGTCAGTTAGGAGTTAATTTTGATCCTACAACATACAACAACAGCAGCTAGTAGCAACGACCTGGACATTATATCCATCATAATTACGTTATCTGCAGGAGAAATACAGAAAAAAAAAAATACAAGGCCAACTAGGCTCTGGAACTGACAACAGTTTGATGGGGGTGGGGTGAAGAAAAATGAAAGAAATTTGTTCTTAAAAACAATATATTATAATTATGTAAAGAAATTAGTAGAGAATTAAAAAAAAATGAACCCTTCTCTATAAAGGTACTGATTAATGTTGGGACATTGTGGGAAAAAAACACCAAAAAAATTCCTTCTTCCTTCACAGGGTCACATTCTAGATGGAAGAAACAGAAAATACAGAGGTTAAAAAAAACCACAATATTTTCAAGAAAAGATTAGAGTTATGAGGAAATAAAAGGAAAAAAACCACAACAAACCTAAATGAACACCAAAATAAGTGACAACTTGCTGGTGCTATGAAAGAGAACGGTGCTGTACCTGTGCCATTTGGGAAAGGATGTCAATTCTTGAATGTTGACGTGAGGTCTACACTCAGGGGCAGATTGATGCAGTGACTACATGTCCCATGTGGTCACACATTCATAATGTCTCATTGAAGTCAGGCTCCAGACAAACAACTTAATTCATTTCAGAGGGATATATTTCAAGACCCCCCACCCATCTTACGGTCTCAAGCAAGTTGATTACTCATTCACAAAGTATTTTGGCAGAACATCCAACTGATATGTATTTTTAACTCAGGATTCATGTGTATGAAAATACCCGTGGAGGGGGCTGCATGAATAATGGGGAAAGAATATAAAATAGCAAGCTGTATTTCTCAAGTTGAGCTAAAAACAAACATAAGCAAAATACCAAATGGCTCACAGTCTCACAAATGAGAGTGTCAATCATAAGAGCTTAAACTGGCAGAGCAAGAAAGGTGTGGAGGGTATGTGTGTGTGGATAGAAGGACACTGATGCAAAAAGGGAAGTTTTAAGGACAATTCTGTTTGAATGTAATGATCAAGGCCATTTTTTTTTAAGTTTGGAAACAATTTTCTTCCCATCCTTTCCACACTGAGCCCAGATGTACAATGCAGGCCTTTGACTAAAGCAATGGAAACTCTGTCCCTGATCTTTGATTTTGAAGTTTAAACTTGAAAAATGTTAGTGTATTTAAATCAGAAAATGCTAAGAAGAATTGCCAAAAAAAGAAGCAAATGATGAATAATATATTCATAAACATTTAAAAAATCCATATACATGGCCAAACAAAAGAGGGTAAACTTCTTATTGCAATCCCATTCCATGACAACAAAGTTATTAATTGCATGTTGTTGTTGTTGTTAAATGCTGTCGAGTCGTAGGTGACTCATAGCAACCCTATGAACTAAGGACCTGAACACTTGCATGACTGTCCTCCTCTCTCCAAGTTCACATGGTTTCCTGAGGTAAGCTATTTTGGAAGTGGATGCCACTCCTGCTTCCAAGCTTGTTTTATTGGGGAACTCCACCAAACACCATCCACCATGGGTAACCATTCTCACATTTGACACATCAGTGTCACAGTGTTCAGCTTCACAGCAACTACTAGTTACCTCTGTACAGCAAGTAGACAGACTAGGGCTATATGACCTAGAAGAATGTTTGACCAAAAACAATTGAAAACAGGCTTGAGGGGTGCAGGCCTGAGAAGCCTATCAAATTTAAGAACCAGAGCATAGATCCAACTCCATGAGCTCCATCATTCCAAATTCCTCCATAATCATGCATTCTCATTGGTTCTCACCACCTAAAAACGCTCATCTGGGAGCATTTTGTTGCTGATTCAATCTACTATTCTGATGCCACATGTTTGTTCATAGAGTCTAAATTCTTTAATGATTTGTCCACCATATAGACTGAGTACATATTAGGGGAAGATATATATATATACACACACACCATATATACACACACATATATACATATATACACACACATATATATATACACACACACACACATATATATATTTATATATACACATACACACACACATATATATATATATGTACACATACACACACACATATATATATATATGATGAAGAAAAGAAAAACCTGAAACCTTTATATAGCTATTATCATTTCTCCAAATTTTTAGGCTTTGCATAGGCGTGTAGTTTAGGGAGTGGATGCCAGTACTGCTTCCAAACCTGAATCAGTCTGGGAGCTCCAACAGAAACTGTTCATGTTGAGTAGCCAGTTATGGTGTTTGACATACCTATTGCCCAGTTGTTCATCATCGCAGCAACTCTATGTCATTTCAGTAGAGCAAATACAAAGACCTCTATTGTACCACCAGAAAGGGTGTTCATCCTAAATCAATTATCATTGGACCTGAGGGCCACAGGCCCCGAGCGTTTCATACATGTCCCTCCTCAAGATGTGAGAGGCCATCCTAAGTTTCAGCTTGAACCGAGATTCACAACGCTCTAGCCCTCAGCCTGCAGGCGTGGCCAAATATTTCAGCATTTAAAAAAAATAATATGATTTATGTCATTACTTAGGAATCTACTTTAGGAAATGTGTCCACAAGTTGTTTTAGATGTTCTTTTCTCTGATCTTTGTAGCTGAGTTTCTCTGTCTAGTCCATCAGTTTTCTTCTGTCATCTCCTAAACTTTAAATCTACCTTTTACTTCTATTTATAAAGTTTCTTTCCCCACAAATATATTACAGTGGAAAAATCTGCTGTCAGATAACCTTTCCAAAATGTTGAAGAGCAACAATGTTGGTCTAGAGACTAAGGAGGACCTGATTTAGGCCTTTGTCTTCACAGTTACTTGCTATGTATCAGAGAGCTGGACAGTGAACAAGGATGACAGAAGAAGAATCAATGCCTTTGAGTTGTAGTGTTGGAGAAAAGTATTGATCATACCATGGAGTGCCAAGAGAATTAACAGATCTGCCCAGGAGAAGGTAAAATCAAACTTCTTATTGGAGGTAAGGATTTTGAAGCTCTGTCTTACATACTTTGGACACAGAGCCAGGAAGAGGATATCATGCTTGGAAGGCTGGAGGGAGAGCACAGGAGAAGACCCTGGATGAAATAGATTGACACAGTAACTGGGGGAAAAGGGGCAAGTGTGTTGGAGACGGTGAGACTGGCTCAGGATAGGACAGGTTTCAGAGCTATTGTGCTATGCAACTATGAGTTGCAAGTGACTTGATGACACATAACAACATTTGGTTTCCTTCTATCCTCAAGATTTGCTTAAATGTTTCTTTTATAGTAAATTATTTCCTGAGCAGAGTCACCTAAATCTTTGAGTTCCTTCAGCATTTGAGACTTGTCACTACACTGTGTTTATTCATCTTTACTTTGTCTAGTATTTACAGTATGCCCATCAGATACTATGTGCTCTGTTTATCATATTACACAAATTCTTAATTTAATATTTTCTGTAATAATAATAATTTCTATATCCTTATCCTTTCCCCATATCTATTCAGTTTTTAGACTCTATGAAAAAGAATATGGCATCAGGGTAGAAAGAAGACTCATCAGTAACCTATATTATGCAGATAAAACAAACTTGCTTGCTGAAAGTAAAGAGAAATTAAAGTTCTTGTTAGGAAGATCAAAGACAAAAGACTTTAATACGGATTGTATCTCTCAGAATGAAGAAAGCAGAAGTTCATATCACTGGAACAATATGCAACATCATGATAGATGGAGAAATGATTGAAACTGTCAACAACTTCATCTTATTTGGATCTATAATCAATATGCTTGCTATCAGCAGTCAGGAGATCAGGAAACATATTGCACTGGAAAAATCTGTAGCCAGGGACCTCTCCAAATTATTGAGAGCAATGATGTTAGTTTGAGGACTAAGGTGCACCTGTTTCAGGCCATGGTCTTTTCAATCACTTACTATGCATCTGAGAGCTAGACAATGAATAATGACAGAAAGAATTGATGCCTTTGAAATGTGATATTTAAAGAGATGAATAATGAGTATCTTATTGATTGCCAAAAGGACAAACATATATCTTGGAAAAGACGTAGCCAGAGTGTTCCTTGGAGGCAAGGATGATGGAGTTTTGACTCACATACTTTGTACATGTTGCTAGGAGAGAGACATCATGCATAGCAAGATGAAGGAATGGCAAAAGAAAGGAAAACCCTCAACTGGGTGGATTGACCTATTGACTGTAGCAATGGGCTCAAGAATGTCAGAAATTGTGAGGACAGCACAAGAACAGGACAGAGTTTAGCTCTGTTGTGCATAGGATTGCTATGAGTCATAGTCAACCCAATGATACCTCATAATTGTATAGTTTTATTCCAATATTCATGTGGTTTAAAGTTATGCCTAGATTATAAGGATGGCTGAATTGAAGTATGAAGTCTCCCTTTGGTTTCATTCTGGAGAGTTGGTAGCAAAGTCGGGGTTAATAATTTGGGGGAGGGGAAGCTTAAAGAAAAATGGCACAGACAATATTCAACAAGAAGCAAGCAAAGTTCAAACAAATAGTCATAGAAGAATTCTGATTAAAAGAAGAATTTTTCCTTTACTTTTCAAAGAGAAGAGCAAATTGGGGGAGAGGGGTGGCAGGGAGAAAAGTGCAACAATGAATGAATGGAAATGCAAAGTCTCTGTATATTTTCATTAAAGTTAGTAGTAATAATAATAAATACATTAAAGAAGAGAAAAATATCAATATCATTTGAAATTTTGATGGAACCCAGATTTTCTGGAGCTTCTGAGACTAGACTAAGCTCTGCAGGTATTACCTTGAGATATACCAGAAACTTTCAGCTGAAAATATTCTTTAAACTATTCTTTAAAACAAACAGTGCTGTGGTTAATGCTTGATACCATTGACAAAAGTCTTACTCATGGTAACCTTATGCACAGTAGGTTACAATCTTGCCAAAGATGTTGCATGTCATCAACAAGCAAAACAAGCTCTGCTTAAGCAGATTGTTGCAGTCATTGTGCCAATCCATCTGCTGAATGGTCCTCTCTTCTCTGACCCTCCACCTTTCCCAGGGATGGACACTTCCTGGAAACATGCTCAAACTATGTGAGAAGAAGTTTCACTGTTCCTGCCTCTAAGCAATTCTCTAGCTCCAACAAAGATGTTTGTTGTTATGGCAGTACATGGTATATTTCGTATTCTTCACAAACACTACCATTCAAAAGCATACTTTTTCTTTTCTTTTTATTTTTTACCTTTTCTATTCATTATCCAAACATGATGGCCCTCTCCAAGGAGTGGAGGGACAGTGCAGGAGAGGAAGACCCTCGATGAGATGGATCAATTCTGTGATTGGGGTGGTGGGAGTGAATGTGTCAGAGACGGTGAGGTTGGCACAGGATAGAGCAGGGTGTAGGGTTCTTGTACATAGGGTCACTATGAGTTGCAAGCGACTTGTCAGCACATAACAATAACAACAATATTCATTATCCAGCACTCATATGCATATGTTGTTTGTTGTTGTTATGTGCCATTGAATCACATGAGACTCATAGCGACCCTTTGTACAAGAGCCCTAAACGCTACTCTATCCTTTGCCAACCTTGTCATCTTCAACACACTTATTCCTACCACTGAAACCACAAAATAGGTCTGTACAAGGAGGAATGTGGCATCAGGATTGGTGTAGGAGTCATTAGCAACTTGCATTATGCAGATGACATACATATGCATATAAAGCAATTAAAACTATCATACTTTGGATTAGGCACACTGTAGTCTGTAAGTTAGCACCCTTGTTCTTCAGCACTTTAGAAGATCCCTTATGACAGATTTTCCCAGTAAACACATATTTTGATTGTTTGACTGCTGCTGCGGTAATTGTTGATTGTGAATCCAAATAAAATTTAACAGTTGAAAACTAATCTTTTCCCCATCTATATTGTCTGTTGGTCCAGTGGTGAAGAATTTGATTTCTTTGATATTGAGGTGTAATCTACATTGAAGGCTGTACTCTTTTGATCTTCTTCAGTTAGTGTTTCAAGTTCTCTTCACTTTTCCACAGTGAGGTTGTATCACCTACATATTGCTGGTTGTTGATAAGTCTTCCTCTAATCTTCATTCCCCTTTTCTCCTCATTTACACTAGCTTCTCAGATTATTTGCTCAGCATACAAATTGAATAAGTATGGCAAAGGATATAACCTTGATGCACACCTTTCCTCATTTAAAAACCCTTTGTTCTGTTCACACAACCTTTCCTTGTCTCATGCACAGGTTCTGCAAGGGCACTACTCTGTGTATTTCTGGAATTCCTATTAATTTCAGTGTTAGCCACAATTTGTTATGATCCCCACAACTGGATGCCTTTGCATATTCAATAAAACACAAGTAAGTCTCTTTCTTGGATAGTCTTTCCTCTCAGCCAAGATCCATTTAACCATAAGCAATGATGCATTCCTCATTCCAAGGTGTCTTATGAACTTAGCTTGAATTCTGACAGTTCCCTGTTGATGTATTGGGCCAGCCATTTTTAATAATCATCAGCAAGATTTTACTTAGGTGTGATGTTAACGATATCACTTGTCTGTTAGTTTGCTGTACTGTGGTGATTGTGTGTTGCTTTGATACTGGAAGCTATGCCACTGGTATTTCAAAGACCACCACAATATCATGTATAGTTGATAGGTTTCAGCTGAACTGCCAAGTTAAGAAGGAGGAGTGACCATTTACACTTAAATAATAGGCTGTTCAGAATCCTATGAATAGCCATGGCTGAATATTGTCCATTATAAGTGCTGGAAGATGATTCCCCTCAGTTTGGAAGACATTCAAACTACAACTGGAGAAGAGCTGTCTCCTCGAAGTAGAATCTATCTTAATAGCATAGATTGAGTAAAGCTTTCTCCCAGTAAAGGAGTGGGTGTTTGAACTAATCAAGGACTGAAATAGGTTATATTATAAAGGAACAAGATAGAGACCTTAAGCCCATTCTACCTTCAGCTATACTTCATATACAATTTTTCATTATAATGAGTAAGTAAGCTTTGAAGGGGAAAAAAGAATTTGAGAATACATAATTGGATAACTAATTTGCATCTCTCTCTCTTTTTTAATACTTCTCCATTTCACATAGGACACAAGACTAAATTGAATTTAAGAGAGATAGTATCTTATTTGATTTTGCATTCCAAATGCCTATTCCAATGCCTGAATTTTCAAATTGAATACATCAAGGGTGGGGGGCCCTCAGTAATAGAGATCTCTAAAGAGAAAGACACAACACATGGGAAAATGGAAACCATTAAACAGATTTTGAATAATTTTTACTTCAGTGTCCAATTTGACTGTCCCATTTGTAATTTATGTTAGTTTATAGCAGTCTTTATGCCAATATGGTTTCCTTCTATCAGCATGTGCAAATGCAATAAATAAAAAATTATTTGTGTTATGGTTATCTATGGTATTTCCAGAGGTCTTCAGTGTAACCATGAAAATAAACACTGAACTGTTTCTAAAAATTCTTGAGTACTGAGAATTGGATGGTGAGTCTCAGAGAAACTTGATATATACTCTGCCTTGTCTTTCCTCTCTTTGAGTATTTATTTCACTGCTCTGGGGCAGCACAGTGAGTGTGGGTTATCAACAGACATTTTCTCCGTCCGACATACTGGACTGTGCTGGGAAATAAGAGCTGGTAGACGCCTGTAAGGAGGGAGAGATGACACTGATTAATGTGTTCTGGGCTAGAATCAATGTTTTGAGTCCAGTGGCTTTGGGGAGCTATTCACAGGGCGGTGGATGTTTTCTTCTGCTTTATAGCTACTGGAAGCCCAAAGGAACTGGCTTGAGGTCACAGAAAGAGTGAATCAAGGTCCAGACTAGTCCACAATCCATGAATGCCAAACCACTCTCCTCTGTTTATTGGTAGAGTTGCATCTTCCTCCTACCTAAGTTACAAGCACTATCATTCATCCTGTTAGCTTCAATACGATTCTGCTTTAACTCGAAGTGTTTTAGACTCTACCAGGTACTACAAATGCATAAAGTGACCAAGAAAAGACAAATGAATGTAAGGAGATTTGTGAACAAGTGAAGGCTTTTAAATGCAAATTTCAGTGTTACTATTCACATTTACTTTCAACTGCTTCATATGCATCTGAAAATTGAATAATGAATAATGAAGACTGAAGAAGAATCAATGCCTTTGAATTGTCATGTTGAGGAAAGGAATGAATATCCAATGGAATGCCAAAGACTAACAAACTAGTTTGACTTGGAGGAAGTACAGCCAAAATGATCTTTAAAAGCAAGGATGATGAGACTTCATTTCATATTTCAGGTTATGTTTTTAGGAGGCTACAGTGCTTGGAAAGTACAACTTATTGGAAAAGGAAGAGGGTCAATGAAAGAGTGGAGGACCCTTAAAAAGATAGGTTGACATAGTGACTACAACAATGAACTTGAATATGGCAGAGAAGGAAAATGGCACAGGATTGGGATAAGTTCCCATCTGTTGTTCATAGGATCATTATAAATTATAGTTGGCTTGACAGTACTGGTACCTAGCAACAGCACAGTTGTATTTGTGTTTGTTGTTTCCATCAAATTGATTCCAATTTATGACAAGTCCACATGTGCTGAATAGAATACTGTCATAAGGTTTTTAAATAACTACATGATAAACTTCTTGAAAAATAAACAGCTAGAACTCTGCCACAAGTGTTATAATTTTTTGTTATATCATTGCATCACAAAACAACTGAATTCCCCAGAAATCAGGCTATACGATCAGGGTATCCTTTCACCATATCAAATATGTGTTTTGTTGTTGTTATGTGCCATCAAGTTGCTTGACACTCATAGCGACCCTATGTACAACAACCCAAAACTCTGCTCTGTCCTGTGTCAATCGCATTGTCTCTGACACTTCCATCCCGATTACCCCAGTCACTGAATCAATCCACCTCATAGAGGGCATTCCTCTCCTGTACTGTCCCTCCACCCCTCCCAAGCATGATGTCCCTCTCCAAGGACTTGTCCCTCCTTGCAAAATGTCCAAAGTATGTCAGATGAAGCCTCAGAATCCTTGCCTCTAAGAAGCAGACAGATTTAACCCTCTCCAGGATGAAGCTATTTGTTTTCCTAGCAGTCCATGGTACCCTCAATACTCTTCTCCAACACCAAAGCTCAAAGATATCAATTCTCCTTTTATCCTCCCTAGTCATTGTCCAAGCAAGGGTTGTGTCATCTGCATAACACAGATTGTTGATAAATCGTCCACCAATCTTGACCCCACATTTCTCCTCATAGAGCCCAGCCTCCCGGATAATCTGTTCTGCATATAGGTTGAAAAGGT
>NW_006399845.1:5532806-5561936 GCF_000299155.1 Elephantulus edwardii | reverse complement strand
GGCACATAACAACAACAACAGTCATTGTCCAACTCTCTGATGCATAACAAGTGATTGCAAAGACCATGACCTATATCTGTTTATAATGATCAAGTAATATGAAAAACTTGAATATTTGAAGAAGAATGTGACATCTAAATAACAGGAAAACTGCCTAATTAAAAACTATATGGACAAGAAACACTATGATAAATGGAGAAAAAAACATTGATGCTGCCCAGAATTTTACTTGGATTCACAGCAGTACAGAAGCAGCAGTGAAGTAATTAATGATGTGCTGCATTAAGCAAATTTGCCTTCAAACCTGTTCTTAACATGCTAAAAAGTTAGGATGCCAGTTTAACAATTAAGATGCGTATAGCTCAAACCTTGGTATTTTTAATAATTCACATGGATATAAAAGTTGGACAGTAAGTAAAAAGAAACAAAGAACTGATTTGTTTAAATTTGGGAACTGGCAAGAATTCTTAAACATCTCTTAGACCAAAACCAAACAAATCTTTCCTGGAAGTAGTGCAGCCAGAGTGTTCCTTAAAAGCAAGGATGACAAGAGCTCATATTTGGGGCATATTGTCAGAAGGGATCAATCTGTAGAAAGGGACATAATACTTACAAGGTGGAGGGTCAGAGAAAGATAAGAAGGCTCTTAACAAGTTGAATTGACAAGTGACTATGACAATGAGTTTAAGTGCAGTAGAGATTGTGAAGATAGTGCATATAAGATTGGGGAAGGTTTCTATGTGTTGTAGAAAAAAATCACTATAAGTTGGAGTTGGCTTGAAGGGACCTAATATAACATGATTTATATATAGTTCAATTGATTAAGTATATATCTGTTATCTATGTATGTGTAGCCATATCTATCTATCTATCTACCTACCTACCTACCTACCTACCTATCTATATGTATATATCTATATCATCTATACCTAGTGGTAGTGTGCAAAAAACTGTGTAATGGAGATACTATGTGCTTTTCCATTTCAATATATTTGCACATGCTCTTCCCCTTAGCTGTAAGTGTCCTCTTTTTTTCCCTTCTCTACACAGTCCATTCCTATTTATGCATTCAAACTAAAAAAACCTGCAAACTCACTGTCCTTAAGTCAGAACAGATTCATATCTAACCCTCTAGCAGTGTGATATGTATGGTAAATGAAGAAATTGTCCATCTTTCTCCTTTGGGGTTGCTGGTGGATTCCAAACACCAGAAAGAGCAAATTCCTACCACCTCAGACACGAGAGCTCCCTGTTGAAATGTTATTGAAGCTTTTAAATTGTGATGTTAAGAGAAGAGTACTGAGTATCCCACTGACTGTCAAAAAAATTAAACAGCTATGTTTGGGAGAAAGTGCAGCCAGAGAGCTCCTTGGAGGGATAGCTTTGTCTCTCATACTCTGGACATGTAGGTAGGTGAGGCTATTTTTAGGAAAGGGACATCATGCTTGAGAAGGTGGAGGGTGAGCAAATGAGAAAATACCCCATAGGAGATGGATTGACACAGTAACAGCAACAATGTGCTCAAATGTGTCGGAGATGATGGGAAAGACACAAGATAGGACAGGGTTCAGATCTATTGTTCATAGGGTCACTAAAAGTCATAGTCTGCTCAACAGCACTGATCAAGAACAATGACTATTATTAGGTAATCTAGTGAAGAGTACTGAATATGACATGGACTGCTAGGAGAAAAATCAGGTTTGTCCTAGAGAGGGTGAAATCAGTCTGTTCCTTGGAGATAAGTGTTCTGAAGCTTCATCTGACATACTTTGGACATGTTGCAAGGAGGGGCCAGTCCTTGGAAAGGGATGTCTTACTTGGGAGGGTGGAGAGACAGTGAAAGAGAATAAGATCCTCTATGAGGTGGATTGATTCAGTAACTGGAGTAACGGGGATAGGTGTGTCAGAGACAATAAGGTTGACACAGGGTGGAACAGGGTTTAGGGCTGTTATACACAGGGTCTCTGTGAGTTTCTGGCAACTCAATGTCACATAACAACAACAAAAACAAGTGGTTTAGGGGCACTGTCTACCTAATAGCACTCAGTTTGAATCCACCAGCTGTTTCATAGGGGAAATATGGGCAATCTCCTCCTGTGTGATATACTACCTACGAAAACCCACCAGAGGGTCAAATATGAGTTGGTTACAACTCAATGGCACATAACACCCACAACTATTAGTGTGATTTAGAGATAATTTTATCATCTGGGAATCTGATCGAAATATAGAATCTTTGACCTTATCCTAGGTCTATTGAAAAAGAATTTGCATTTTCATTATAACCCCCAAGTGTTTGAAGCGCACATTTAGGCTGAGAAAAACTGCTTTGGATCAGTCTCTAACTCTGTTTCTACACACCTCCAACCAAATAAAAGGTCCTGCTCACACAGCTTGGTGTTATTTTAATCTGTGTGACATCAGATTGTGGTTAGTTGTTTATATGAAACAATAACAACAAGGCTTGCAGAACATGCTAGGACATTTTAATCTGGAGGACTACTGTCCCTTATGAGATTTTCAAAGTATGCTCTAGATTAGTTAATCAAACCTCTTTCTCTTCTTAAAAGGTAAAACCCTAAGTTTCTGCCCAGCTCAGGATGGCCCGTGACCGCAAAGTTACAGTAAACAGTTTCAACAATGAAATTTAAATAGAAATCTTCTAGTACTTTCTGATAACCTTTTCCTTCTTTTGCCTGGACACAGATGCAACGTTGAAGGCACAGCTCTCTTGCTGCACTTGAGGCTTAAAGCACAAGCCAATGATGGATGACGAAACTTTATGAGCCATCCTTCTGACCTCAGACTACAGCGCTAAGAGATTTCTTTGTGAAAACCAGACACATCTTTATGTATTTAAGCCACTGTCATTCAGCTTGTTATTAATTAAGCAAATTGCACTTCTGATAAATACAATACTTATCATTCAAGGAGGCAGTTTGAATTTGCTCTCTAACCTTTTTGCTGAGATTCTTCAGGTTGATTGAATATGGTATTGTTGCAGACCGAGGGTCCCAAAGAATGGAATAATTTTAATAAGGAGACAAACAGTCAGGAAGGAGATAGAGCAGAGAGCATAAAACAGGGGGCCAGTCTTGACTGAAGACCCCAAGTCAAGCTTCTCTGTATCTTTATTGAAAATTATCAGGAAGTAAATCACAAAGAGAATTCAATGCAAATGAAGCCAAGCTCTTTCTATTGAAAACCTTCTGCTTGACTCAGGAGGGAGGGGTTTGCAAATGCAAGACTTTGATATATGCTTAAGGATTACCTTGATGCCTCAGGATGAACTCTAGCTCATGAAGTAACACTCCCTTTGTAGAGGGCCCCTTGCTGTCTCCTGTCTGCAGGGAACAAACAACTCATTTTCTGGGATCTGCCACAAGAGAAATTCTAACTTATAAATCTGTAATTCCTTCAATTCCTGAACAAAGGTTTTCATATAATGTTTGGTATAAAGTTTGGCTTCCCATATGGTATCATTATTATGTGCTGTCTAGTTGACAACTCATTTCAGCTCCAATGACAACAGATCTGATCCCCACACTACCCTATGTCATTCTTGTCATCTCTGCTGTACATGAGCCTGCTGCTACAGGCATGTGCCAATCCATTTCTTTGAACTGACCCTCCACTCTTCCAAGCATGATGTCTTTTTCCAAGGGCCAGCACCTCTTAACCACATGCCTGAACTATGTTAGATGAAGTTTTCACCATCTTTGCCTCTAAGGAGCACCCTAGTTACATTTTCTTTAAGATATATTTGTTTGTTCTTTTGACTGTCCATGGGATATTCAGTACTCTTCTCCAACACAACTCAAAGGCATCAATTCTGTCATCCTTATTCATTGATACTTGTTGTTATGTGTTGTTCAGTGGCTTGCGATTCCTAGTGACCCTATGTACAAGAGCCCTAAATCCTGCTCTATCCTGAGCCAACCTCACTGTCTCTGACACACCTACTCCCATTACCCCAATCAGTGAATTGATTCATCTCATCAAGGGTCTTCCTCTCCTGTGCTGTCCCTCTACCCTACCAAACGTGATGTCCCTCTCCAAGGACTGGAGCCTTCTTGCAATATACCCAAACTATGTCAGATGAAGCTTCAGAATCCTTGTCTCCAAGGAGCAGACTAGCTTCACGCTCTCCAGGACAGACCTGTTTGTTCTCTTAGCAGTCCATGGTATATTCAACACTCTTCTCCAGCACCACAGCTCAAAGGCATCAATTCTCTTTTTATCATCTGTAGTCACTGTCCATCTTTCTGATACATAGCATGCAGTTGCAAAGACTATGGCCTAGATCAGGTGCACCTTAGTCTCCAGTCTGAAGTCGTTGATCTGCAGTACTCTGGAGAGGTGACTTTCCCAATACATGAAGTTAATTATAGAACAGAGTTCAGGTTGTGTAAAGGTTGCTATGATTCATATTCGACTTGATGATACTTAACCACTGCTAAATGAGAGTAGTAGCATTATATCTGGAGGAACAATCTTCCACTTTGTACATCACTCTTTGTCAATGTGCTGTATGAAGTAATCTGGGGTTGCTGTGATGCTGAACCTTGTGCCATTAGGGTATCAAATACCATAATGGTTTCCAATGTGGACAGTGTTTGCTGGAGCTCCCAGTTGTAAAACAGGTTTGGAAGCAACAATGGCATCCACTTCCTAAACCACATGCCTCTGGAAAATCTATGAACTTGGAGAAAGGATGATAGTTACGCAAAGGCATTAGGTCTTTTGTTCATAGAGTTGCTATGCGTAGTGCTCAACTTGAAGATAGTCAACATCAATTGTGGGCCACAGCCACAAAGAATGGAGGGAGCAGTCACCTGAATAAACTTAGAAAATATGGTATAATTATTACTTTAATCGGAGCTTTGTGAATATGCCTCTCCCCCTGTGTCCTGGTTCCAAATAATTCCAGCTGCGTGTGGAGTGGGGTGATTTGATTTGGGCCAATGCAATCTTCCAATATTCAGCTGGTTCAATATTTCCTATACTTCAGGTATGCATAGATTACATTTTCCTGGAAAAATCTGTGACCAAAGAGGAAAAATGAGTGTGGATAGCATAATAAATTGGATAGAAGTTTGCTGTTTTACCACATGTGACATCTTCTTTCCAAATTCCCCTATAAACTTGAGGTGGTATGTTTTCCTGACTGCTCTGCTGTGTCTCTGTTGAAATCGTGCAGCTGTATTCATAGCTCATCACTGTTAACATTACTCTTAGAATCCAAATCATGCAATCTGGGAAATCCTAGAAACTTCATGCATCTATTTTCTTCGTGTCGTTTGGTCTATAGCTACCGTGGGGTGTTTCCTGGACCATATCGGTTTATCCTTTGTTTCCTTTGTTAATTTATTATTGGGCCCTGTCTCTACTAAGAAGAGCCACGTTTTCAAACAGCCCCAGATGGGTGCTGCCTTAGGCTGAGTTCTCTAAATGAGGAGAACCAGTGAAGAATATATAAACACAGATCTGTCTATATCTAAGAGACTGATTGATTTCAAGTAAACAGCTCATAATCATGGTAGCTAGCAAGTCTCCTATCTAGCGAGAGTGAGGCGTCAGGCTAGAAGCTTTCCTGATTCAACATGGCTGAAGGGACTGATGAACCCAAAATGGTCAGGTCAAGCAGAAAACTCATAGGGTTGCAGAAGTTGGTGAACTTCAGGGACAGGAGGCAGATTACCTGCTCATATCCCAAGAAACGATGGCCAGAAAATTAAACAAATGCAGTATTGAGAATGAACAAGAATGTCCATATATATTAGGTGTCCCCAAGGAAATGTCCCTTACATCAGATTAGAAACAGGATAATTATCTAATAATGGTATCGCCCAGGCAGGTTGACACATAACTACCATCACAGGTTGCATATCTGACAAACACCATGATGAACAGAAAGTTACAGTAAACGCAGAAACAGCGAGTAACTTTTAGTACACATTCTTTTAAAACTAACACCCTAAGTACAGAAATCTTTGGCATTAGGTTGAGTTTAAGCTTCAAAAACAATCAAGTTTTGACTGATAATCAAGCATTTGATCTAGTTTTTTAAATTTTTTTTTTAAAAAATTCCAATATAAACATAAGGCTCACTATGGACTTATTCTGTCTACAGCTTCAAAAGGAAAGTGCTAATTCACTTAAAGAAATGAGCATGGCTGGAGCATTAGTTTAAAGGTCACAGTCTTGAGACGCACAGTTATGTTAGTTATATAATCAACCTGGTTTTCCTGCCTCAGAGTTAGTCACCCACCAAGGTTCTGATTCAGTTGGTCTGGGCCTGGCCTGAAAATTTGCTTTTCTAACATGTGTAGTTGATGTTGCAGAAAGACATGTGTTAATAATGACTTTAATCAAAAGTTACACTTTCACATTAAACTAGTTAACTGCTTGGTTGTCAAGCCCAAGATTTCTTTTCAAAGCAGTGTAATGTAGTTACATAGCTTTTGTTGTTGTTGTTCTGTACTGTGGAACTGACCCATAGCTGACTCTGGTGAGTTTTCAGAGGCGATTATTCACACAGCAGGAGATTGCCTAGCCTTCTCCCACAGAGAAGCTGGGTGGCCTCGAACAGTGTGCCTTTGGAATTACCGCTCAGCTTCTTGCCATTAGGCCACCAGACCTCCCTTACTGTCCCCTTGTCCCCAATTTCCCCCACCTCTCATATTTTATGATTATAGGGTCCATTTGTACACTGGACCTCTGATAGTGTATCAATAAGCACATAAAGTTACAGATTAAGTTAGAAAAAGAGTGTTGCTATGAGAATCCTTGGGGAAATTGAGGTGAACTGACAGAATGTGGGAAACAATCGTTGTCATAAGTAATTACTATAATTACAGCATATGGCATCCAATAGCTCACTCTGAGGCCTTGGGCACTGAGCGCATGAACAACAGATTTCCTCTGTTTCCAGCATTTTCTCCATTAGGGAGCCACAAGTAGGTTGTATTTTCTAGGTTTGTGTGGCCAGGTGCTCTAGCTTCCAATTTTCCCTGCTTTCATTCAGTCTCCTCCCCTCTTAGGTACACAACAGGTGAGCTCCTGACCTGAGATGCAGATTGGTGCAGATTCACTATTTCTATCCCAACCTCATGGTCTCTTGTCCTTCTCCACTCTGCTTGACCAGAAAACTAACCTAGTCCTCCAGGGAGCCAGCTAGCTGTGTTTGTAGTTTTCAGCCACATATCAGGAGTTTGAGTTTGTTTGTCCTAGAGATCGGGAAGATAATGCAGAACATGGCAACACTCTGATCTGTTGTTTGTAGGGTATCTACGAGTTTGAGTTGACTCAACAGCACCTAACAACAACCTTTATCCCTTCAATAAACTATTTATTCAATTAAAAAATTTTGTAGTGTTGTGTTGTTTTTTTTAAGACTTCAAGATGAGTTGGCATCAGTGGTGTTCAGAGGGCAGCCAGTGACCTTAGGAAGCCAGCTGCCTCTTCCCACAGAGCTTTGCCACCTGTTTTCTCTGTCTCCAGGTGCCCTTTGCCACGTGGAAGCCTGGCATACTGTTCAAATTCTATTTCTCAGGCAGTGCTGCCTCTCTCTGCTCTTAGAGGGTTATGTGATGTCTGGGAGGTCAGAAGGTAATCAAATGGAAAATTTTGAATCCTTTTCTCTTTCTCCCTTTTCTCCCCCTCAAATTCCTTTTCAAGGAGAACTAGTCTTAGAATTACGTGGATACTTGTAACTCCCTATATACAGAGACACTGGTCCTCGTTAGGAGGGTATCTGTGAACCAGACTTACTGCATGTTGACAGAAATGAACATACAATGAGCAAAAAGACTCTTGTAGGCCAGGGAATTTTGAAAGCAAGAGTGAAACATCTTGGTTTGAGGATGTAGCGTGTGTGGTTAAGCTCTGAAGCGCACTAAACAACCATGAAGTTCATAAATATTTGCATTCCATGATTGTTTTTGGGCAAGGTTAGCACAGCTGAGCCACACAGAGGCTGCTTTCTGCTCTTCACAGTGAGAAGCCCCTGAATGGTTAACAGGTTTCATTTCCTCCACTTGGTGGCTAATGGATACTCTTTCAGTCTGGTCACATCGCTCCTTCAAAGTGACACTTCAGTGGGGAGCCCTGCCTGTCTACCAGTGTCAGTGAGCTTCAGGGCTGCTCTGAATTAATAAGTCTGAGACCCCCTACTCCCACCTCTTCCAGCCACTTTATGTTCTTTGTCTTTCTTCTCTTCTTTACTTCTCCTTTCCTACTTGGGCCAAAACTAACCAAAACCAAATCCTACAGAAAGAGGAGTTTCCCTCTGTGTCTACTGACAGCCAAGACTTGGCGCTTTAGGGGATTGGTGGGGGAGGGAGTGAAATATTGTGTGGCATTTTAATGAGGTTGTAACTCAGTTCGATGGGATGATGTGGACACTGTAAAGGCATCTGGAAATGAGGATACTTTGGGGGAAAACATTATAATTTCCCTTGATTTCTCCCCCTCCCCCTTCTACAAGCAAAGAAAACAAAGTTGGTCATTTTTCACTTATGACGTGAGAGGATGGGAGGGTGTTTCTTCAAACAGTTTCCTCTCATTCTGGTTTTGACATTGATTTGTGGATTTGGCTTCAGAAAATTCCAGATGGATGGTGCTGGATGAATTTCCTGGGGGTAAAGGAGCGAATTTTAAAAGGATGTGTTTTGGATATGGGTGTTCTTACTCAAGCAGAGGATTAACCCTGGGCCCCAGGAAGTGTTTAACCTCAGAGAGGTACTGTGGGCAGCTTTCCTCATGGCTCCTTATCTCATACACGTCTGTTGGCAGACCTTGACTGGGACGTTCACCTGTGCTGGTGATTCAGGGAAATGCGTGGTCGGTGCTGTGAGGGGTAGCAACTTGAGTCCACACTTCAATGTACAAGATGATGACATTTATTTACTCTCCTTTATTTGACTTAAAATCTGACTCAGAGTGCCCATTCCACCAACAGGAATGGCAAGGAGGCTAACCTCAGTTATTGGTGGGGCCCTTTCCTTCTGTGGGTAAGACCAGAAGGCTAAAATCACCATTTCTCATAGTTGCTGCTCAAATAATCATACAGAGTTCAGGTTCCTTTGAAACCCTGTGAAGTTTCTTCATTTTTGTGCTCCTCCCAGGGCATGACAATTTTGTCAGGGCTGGAGAACTTTGCCCAAGGTCCAACCTCCCCAGTGGCACCAGTCCAAGTCCTGCTTCCTTCTCTAGGTGGAGCCCAGAGTGCACTCAGTGGATTCTGTCTTTTCAATGGCCACTGACTTGTATCCTTCTCAGGCTCCAGGAAATGTCCCCTTTCTCTTTTCTCGTCTTCAAAGGCATTATTCAATCTATTCTTTTCCTTTCTTTCAGTACCTGTTATAATAGCATCAGAGCGCTCCAACATTTTCAAAACCGGAAGAGCCCTTACTTTAAGTAGCCTCTGCCTTACCTACTCTATAAGCTTCTCTGGCAGAAGGAAATGCTCAGGAAAGTCTTCTCAATTGTGCTGGAGAAAAAGCTTCAGAAGAAGGGATTGTCGTGGCAAAAGTGGAAAGTAAGCAGAGGGTAAAACTGAAATATACTGAGGAGGGTTTGAGATAGTGGACCCCGTTATAGAACTCAGGTTATTTACTAAAGTGTTACAAATAGAATCTTTTTTTATTTTTTTTTTTTTTTTTACAAATAGAATCTTTAATCCTGAGGGTAGAGGTGGATGAAAGACACTGGAAAATGTGCTTTTATGAGCATCAAAAGTCCCTTTAGCTACCCAGCCAAACACACACAATAAAAACGAAACAATCTTTCAAAAAAAAAAAGTCCCTTTAGTAGGCAAACTTTCTCCATGTAACCAGCACCCACCACAACAATGTGAAGAACAGGAGGGAGAAAGAGCAGAATAGACGATTAGAAAAAAACAGAGGAGCAAATTAAATAGGGATTTAGGAGGGTAAAGAGCTTCCAAATGAACAGCATTATTGTCTGTTTAAGAGGAAGAGGATTTTATAAATATTATTGTGAGACAAATTTCAATAGAAGAATGAGGAAGAATCTGATGAAATAACTGAATGAAATGGCCCTTATAGGTTTATCAATAATAGCTGTATTTTCTAAAGTGTATTCTCTCTGCTTAGGATACTCTAAGCATTAGTGGAATCATATCATCCCTAGTAAATAGATAATGAAACTGGAGTTTTAGCCATAACAGAGAGCTAGAGAGTGATGGGGTCAGGTCAGAGCGAGGTCATCGCAGTTTTCCCATCAGCATCAAGTGAGTATAATGGCTTTTCTTGAACAATGTCTGTGCTGGGATGAGTAGGCAAATCTGGTAGTTTAGGCGTGATCCTCACATATCCCAGTTCCTGTGCCTGGGAGCGTACACATGAATAGAGTATGGTGGGCACTGGAAGAAAGATGCACTGGTAACACAGTGGCTAAACTCATGACTACTAGCTAGACAATTCAAAACCACAGGAGAAAGAGAGCAGTCACCTTCCATAAACATTCTAATAGCCTTGAAAATCCTATAGGGAAGTTTTCCATGGCCGAGTGGGTTTCATCAGAAGAAAGGTGGCAAAACAATAATTGTCTTGCGACAGAAACCATTTAATAAATGGCAGAAGAGGAACTCCTCTGACTGTAGCAGGGGCCTCCTTGGAGTTCACCCTTAACTCCAGCTCTGAAGCTTCCTGGAATTCTCTCTCTGGAACCTTATTGAATGAAGAACATATTTAAAATCACTGATCTTGAATCAATAGGGAGAATCCATAAAGAAACATAAAAATTCCTTGAGCAAGAAAATAGATGTTACAAAGTCCAGAGTCAATCTTGTATACTTAACTAATCAGGCAGTGCCTTAGATCTCACCCTGAACCTCTCTGGATTTGTTTTAAACAATTTCAGTCAGCTTGGTTATCGCCAGCAACCACTCCCTCCTTCGAACTCCCAAGGAGCAAAGGGCATCCTTCTGACCCTTGGGACTCCATGTCACCATTTGTTTCTCTACTTGCTCACCTTCCTGGTAGCAGGAGCACAAGAGTGGGACACAAATCTTGACCAAGTAACTCTGGGACCTTTATGTCTCCTTCAGTGAATTGAGCACAAATGCATTCACAGTAACAGATCTAATTAGTGCTCTCAAGGTAATTACCATTCCACTTTGAACCTTTAGGGTCTGTGAGAGCTCTGAGCGAGCTCAGATATAGCTGTGGAGATTGAGTATTGTGCTTGTCATTACTAAACTGGACTGGGAAGTGCCCGCTCACACGTGAACTTGTGTTCTGTAGATGGGTTGAGTAGGCAGGACAGTGTTACGGTTCCCTCTCTGTGACTTGCACTCAGTCTTATCTCTCTCTAGTTAGTGAAAATCATGCTCTTCCCCAAGTGAGTCTCCAAACTCTTCCATATTCTGGACTTTGGTTAGTGTAGCTAACTAGGACATACATGTGTAGTCGCTTCTTTCTGTATATTTCTTACCTATAGAGGTGGTGCTTTCTCCATGAGAGGATACAGATAAACAAAAGTATTTTCAAAAGAAAGAAATGATTCTTCAATACTACAAATAGCTAATAATATTCTCACACTTGATTCTGAAAGATAGGTTCCCTTGGATCTTCTGACACTCAGAAGCAGTGAATGTCTAGGTTGAAAGTATGGGCATTGGTTTGGGCTTGACTGATTTGGATGTTAATATAAAATCCAGTGTTTACTAACCCATACTGGTGGCCTATTGGAAAGAAACTGCTGTAATTCCAAAGACAAATAATTCAAACCTATTAGATACTCTGCAGGAGGATAGACAATCTCCTTCTGTGAGATTAACTGCCACTGAAAACCCACTAGAGGGTCAGTTATGGGTCAGTCACAGCTTGATGGTATACAATAACAACCACCACCCTTGGGCAAAGGATCCCTACTGGTACCGTGGCTAAAGCCTTTGGCTGGTAAGGGAAGGGTTGGCTGTTTTCTACCAGGCGCTCTGCAGGAGAAAGATAGGATTTTTGAAACCCTCTGACCTCTGCCATATTTTTCCTCAATTGCTTGCTTTGTGTCTGAAAATTGGGCAATGACTGAAGAAGTCAGAAGAATCAACACCATTGAATTGTGGCTCTGGAGAAGAGTACAGAACATCACATGGATTACTAAGAGAATGGGGCCTCTGGTGTCCTAGTGGCAAAAAGCTGTGCTGCAATCCCAAAGGCATGTGGTTCAAGGCTACTAGCTGCTCCTCGGGAGAAGGATGGGCAATCTCCTCCCATTGCGATTAACTGCCTCTGAAAACCCATTGGAGGGTCAGCTATAGGTAGGTTCCGACTCTACGGTACACAAAACAACAACAACTAAGAGAATAAACAGATCTCTTTTGGAGAAAGTAAAACCAGAATGCTCCTTAGGATAAGGATAATGAAACTTTATCCTATGTTCATAGGGTAACTAAGAGTTGCAGTTGACTTGACAGCACCTAATGACAAAAACAGTCTCACTTAAAGTTTTGACAGAATGCAAGAATACAATATCTTTGGGCAAAAGTTTTTGGTCCAGGTATGTTTTTCTTATTTATAAAATGGATAACCATTGCTTACAGCAAAGAATTTTTAGTAAGCTCAAATGAGATGAAATATGCAGAGATCTTGGTAGTGCGTTGGTATCCAGACAGTAAAATACTAGGTAAATGTCAATGCTATGTAGTTATCATTATGATTGATATGAATATTAGCATAATCTTTTACCATTAGAGTGTTAAGAATGCTAGTGCATTTAATAATATCAAAATATTGTCAGTAAATTTTGTTTTCTCTTCTGATATGCAAATACAAAATTAAATACCATGTTTGAAGTTAAATATCCAGGGCTCCAATCTCAATTACATCGCTTGTTAACAATATGATTTAGGAAGAACTGCTCTCTGCCTTTGTTTTCTTCCTAGTAATTTCCGCAAGTCAATCCATTCTAAAATGTGGAAGACAAGCTTATGTCAAGGTCTAATTTTAAGAATTGTTTTTGTTATTGTTGTTGTTATTAGGTTTTGTAGAACTGAGTCCAGTTCATAGCAACCCTATGAACAACAGATCTAAACCTTGTCCTATCCTTTGCTATTCTCAGCGTCTCTGACACATTAGAGTCATTGTTACAGTCAGTGTACCAATCCATCTGGCTGAGGGTCTTCTCTCTTTTTCTGACCTTTCATCTTTTCAAGGATAGTATTTGTTTCCAAGGAACATGGCCTTTCCTAGCAACATGACCAGAGTAGATGAGATGAAGTTCCACCATCCTTGTTCCTCCAAGGAACACTCTGGCTGCACTTTTCCAAAGACATACTTGTTTTTTTCTTTTGGCAGCCCTGGGGATAATCAGCACTCTTCTTTAACACTACAATTCAAAGCCATTATTCTTCTTCTGCCAACCTTCATTGTACAGCTCTCATATACACAGAAGTGACTTAAAAAATCATGACCTGAATGAAGCATGCCTCAGTCTGCCAACTGATACCATTCTTCCTCTGTAATTTGGAGAGGACTTGCTCAATACAATATGTCTCCTTACTGTTGGTACTAAGAGAGTAGTTGACTGTGGATCCAAGGAAGATGAAATAATTGAAAATTTCACTTTTTATTCTATTATCTATCTATCTATCTATCTATCTATCTATCTATCTATCTATCTATCTATCTATCTATCTTGCTTATTGGTCCAGAGGTGAGGATTTTTTACTTCTTCATGCTGAGATGTCCCCCACATTGAAATCTGTGGTCTTTGACCTTCTGCAGAAAATACTTAAAGTCCTCTTCACTTTCAGTAAGCAAGGTTGTATCATTTGCATAACACAGGTTGCTAGTGAGTCTTTTTCTGATTCTGATACCACATTCTTCTTCATAGAGTCTAATTACTCAAGTGATTTGCTTAACATACAAATTGAATACGTGTGGATAAAGACGACAATCCGAATGCATGCTTTTTCTTATTTTAAGCCATTCAGTGTTTCCTTGCTCTGTTTTGACAAAAGTTTTTGGTCCAGGTATAAGTTTCATTTGAAATCTATTGTTGTTGTTAAGTTCCATCACCTCAACTACAACTCAAGCAACCTTAGGAACAACAGATTTAAACCTTGTCCTGTCCTCAGTCAGTATCACTATCTCTGATATGCATAAGCTGAGCTCATTATTATAGTTAGTATGCCAGTCTATCTTGTTAAATCATTCTTTCCCTGACCTTTTACCTCTCCAAGCATGAGGTGTTTTTCAAAAGCCTGGAACTTTTGACAACATTACCAAGTTAAGTGAGAAATTTCACCATTATTGCCTCCATGGAGCATCCTGATTGCACTTTCTCCAAGACAGACATATTTATATTCGGTAGTTTGTTTTGTTTTGGTTTTTTTTTGGTTTTTGTTTTTTTGTTTTTGTCACTCCATGGGCTATTAAGTACCCTTCTCCAACACCACAACTCAAAGGCATCAATTCTGGTTTTGTCATTCTTGTTCATTGGCCTACTCAATGATACATTGGAAGCAATTGAAAAGACCATGGCTAGGATCAAGCACACCTTACTTAGCCTTTACAATGACATCCATGCTCTTTAGCACATTGGAGACATCATTTACAACAGATGTTCTCAATGCAGCACCTCTTTTGGTTTCTTGACTATTATTACCATATCTTGACTACTACTTTTGTCTTTGATTATCTGCAGTTAGTGTTTCAGATCATCTTCAATTTTAGCAAGTAAGGCTGTGCCATCACATAACACAGGTTGTTAATGAGTCTTCCTCCAACTCCATTGCCACATTCGTCTTTATATAGTTCAGGTTCTTGAATGATTTTCTTAGCATTGTTGCTGTGTAGTATCAAGTTGGGACTGACCCATAACTGACCCTTTGGCAAGATTTTAGAGACAGTTAATCACATGAGTGGAGACTGGCCATCCTTCTCCTGCAGAGTAGCTGGTGACCTTGAACCACAGGCCTTCGAGATTGCAGTGCAGCATCTTGCCACTAAGCCACCAGAGCCCACTTTTGTTAGTATACAGATTAAATAAAGGTGGTGAAAGGATATGACCCTGACATATACCTTTCTTGATTTAAAGCTATACAGTATTCCCTTGTTCTATCTGGACAAGAACTTCTATGTCTAGGTATAGACTCCACATGAGCGTTATCAAGAGTTCTGGGTTTCCCTTTCTTCTCAGTATTAGACACAGTTTTTTATGATCAACACAACCACACAACCAAATATCTTTCTTTGCATTGTAAAATAAACAAGCAAACAAAAAACCAACCTCTTTAATAAACATCTTTCTGGAATTCTCTACTTTCAGTCAAGATCCATCTGACATTCCTTGTGCCGTAGCCTCTTCTGAATCCAACTGGAATTTCTAGAAATTCCTTGAAGATGTATTGTTCTAGCCATAAAACTTTAAAAAAACCCTCAAACTCCTTACTGTTGAGTTCAGACCAACTCAAAGCTGATCCTCCAGCAGGGTTTCAGAAACTATAAATTAAACTGAGGAATATTGTCCATCTTTCTCCTCCAGGGCTGCTTGTAGGTTTGAAGCCCCAGAGATACCATCTTTGTGTTATCAGTGCCATGCCCTGCAGACTACAGCACCAGAGCTCTAGTAAACTTTCAGTAATTATTGATGGCTACTTCCGTGATGGGCTTTGGCAGATAAGATGAGGATGGCACAGAATAGGGCAAGACTCAGATCGGCTGTTAATATGATTTTTATCAGTCGTACTCAATTGAACAGCACTTAGCAACAACAACAATAACAACAACAACAACAACTGTTAAGTAAAGGTGAATAATAAACTAACATTGGTTCTTTATTTGTTTCCAGTTTAATCTTAAACCAGAGATACTGCAAGGCTTTGCCATGAAGAGTTGTTATCACTAGTTAAGAACCCTGAAATTTGGTAATGTTAAATATTTTGGATTAGGAAGAGATGATTTCTGTAGAATAAGTTTATAGCTTTTTGTTATTGGACCTTAACATATGGATATAGTATACGGGGATTAAGTAGACCTGACTTTGAATACAGCTTTTTATTCAAACCTACTAGGTTCGTTGTCATTGTGGTTGACAGGTGCCCTCAGATCAACTCATAGCAAATTAATGAACAAACAGACCACAAACTTGCCTTATCATGATCTCTGCCATTCTCAGCTCATTGTTTCTGTCATTTTATAAATTCATCTAGTTGAGAATCTTCCTCTTTTCCACAAGATATTTGTATATTGCTGGTTTTATAGTTTGCTCTTATGTATACAGAGTGTGTAAATTAGCAAACAATGTCATTAATATCACATGCACATACAATCCTGCTGAAGATTACTGAAAAATGGCTGAAATAACCAGCACATTGAAGGGTAAATTGAAAAAATTCAAGCTGAATATCGATGAGTCCATTGTATGAACATTATATTTGCTACTGTGAGGTGGATCTTGGCTAAAAGTAAAGAGTACAAGACAGATGTTTACTTTCATTGTGTTTGTAAAGACTCTTGATTGTGTACCTTATGAAAAGTTATGACTAACATTAAGGAGAACAGGAATCCCAGAGCACTTAATGTGTTCATGCAAAATCTATACCTAAACCAAGAACAAAGCAAAGGAACACTATATAATTTAAAGTTAGGAAAGATGTGTGTCAGGGTTGTATCTTTTCTCTACACCTATTCAATCTGTATAGTGAGCAAATAGTTTAAGAAGCTGGACTTTATGAAAAAGAATGTGACATCAGGATTAGAGGAAGACTCCCCAACAAGATATATTATGAGGGGGACATAACCTTTATTGCAGAAAGTGAAGAAGACTTGAAGGAATCACTGAAGATTTTAAAAATTTACAGCTTTCCATATGAATTACATCTCAATGTGAAGAAAACAAAAATCCTCACCACTGGAACAATAGGCAACATCGTGATAGATGGAGAAAAGATAGAAATTGTTAATCAATTTAATTTAACTTGGACTAACAATACCCAGCAGCAGCAGTCACATAATCAGAAGACATGATGCGTTGGAAAAATTTGCTGTGAAGGACATCTTTAAAGTGCTGAAAAGGCATGGATGTCAATTTAAAGACTAAGATGCACTTGGTATCTCAACTATTTCTTTTGCATCTGAAAATTGAATAATGAATAAGGATAATTGAAGAGTTTTTTTAAATTTTACTCAGATTTATTTACAAGTTTGAATACATTATTTTTCACATCAAATCTTTCCCATTTCCAGTTGAAGAGTTATTGATGGGTTTGAATTGTGGTGTTGGTGAAGAGTACTAACATCCACAAACTACCAAAAGAATAAAACAAGTCAGTCTTGAAGGAAGTGAACCAAGTAGCTATTAGAGAATAATAGTGAAATGTCTCCACACATACTTGTGGTATGTTAGAAGAAACCAGCTCTTGGAAAAGGCATCATAGTGAGAAAGATAGAGGGTTAGAACAAGAGGGGAAAAAGTTCAACAAGATATATTGGCACACTGACTATCACAACAGGCTAGAGAATGATGAAGTTCATGAGGATGGGGCAGGATAAATCAAAGTTCATATCAATTATTCATGGGATGCTATAAATATCAGCCAACTGGACATCACACAACAGCAACTAATTTTCAAAGCATAGCGTCTCATTATAAAGACTGACACATCCTGACAATATGCCTTCAATAAGTGTAAGAAAGTGTCCTCATCTTTGCCACTAAGGATCACCGTGACTCTACTTCCTCCAAGATAGATTTGTTTGTTCTTTTGGTAATTCACGGTATATTCAATACTCTCTGCTAACACCTTTAAAAGTGTTTTAAAAACACTGATTCCGTTTTCCTTATTCATTGTCCAGTTTTCACATGCATATGAAAGAATTAAAATACCATGGTGTGAGCGAGGTGCACCTCAGTCTTTAAATTGACATGCTTTCTCTTTAAGACTTGTACTAGGTCCTTGGCAGTATATTTGCTGAGTGCAACATGTATTTTGTTTCTTGACTGGTGCTGCTATGGGTGTTGAGTAGAGATTCAGGTAAAATGAAATTGTTGGTAATTTCAGCCTTTTCCCTCCCCCTATCATGAATGATGTTGCCTATTGCTTCACTGTGAGAATACTTATTTTCTTGATGTGGTAAGGGATGTTGTTATTACCATTAATCCACATTTATGGTTATATTGCTCTCCTTCAATAAATATGTTGTCTTCTTTATCTTCTGCAAGCAAGGTTATACTATTGTTGATGAGTGTTCCTTAATCTTGATGTCACATTCTTTTTTATGCAGTCCAGCATCTGTAAAAGGAGCAAATGCAGAATGAGGATGGTCAAGTCCAACTTCTATTAACTCCACAATGGGTAACTGTCTCCACTAACAATATCTGCAGTATAAAACTGATACCTTCAAAGTCAGAGATTGTGGGCTCCCCCATGCTCGTGCACCCACTTCTACTAATCATCGGATCTGCAATTTATCACTAATGATTCACAGACTTGATGTTACTTATAGTTGTAAGGTTTACTGAGGAAAGAGGTTGAGGAGTCACACTGTGAAATTCCAGGCTTAGTGAACAGCAGTCTCAAATCAGGTTAACAGGAAGACACAATTCCTCAATTAGTTTAGATAACTTTTCAGTCAACAAGTAAAAATCTAGGTTTAGTGTAGTAACAAAAATGCAAAAAACCTCTGGTTTTCTCAATTTTTTAACAAGCTTTGACTCAGCAGTCACAAGTCAGCTCTTCAAAAATCTTAACTCTGGCTCTGTCTCCAGGACTCCGTTAGACTATACAATACCTATCTCTCCACAGTTTGGCCAGCTCTCCCTCTTAAGCGAACCCCACAGCTGTTGATGACAGAAGACACCGATCAAAGGTAAACCATGGACCTGCAGTTGAGGAAGCTGGAGACCACACAATCACAGTAGGCTAGGACAATGCCTAGAAAACTCATTTTCAAGTACTAACACCACAGCTTTTCAAATTATTTTATTAGCATAAATATGAAGTAGGCAGGAGTAGCATCCATTACCTAAACAACATGCCTCTAGAAGCTCTATGAATTTTGATAAATGACTACAGTTATAGAAAAGCTTCATACCTTTTGTTCACAGGGTCGCTATGAGTCATGCTCAACTTGATGGCAATCAACAACAACATATTAAGTTGATGTGGAGAAAAACATACAACCTTGATACACACCATACTCTGATTTTAAATCATGCAATATTCTCTTTTTCTGTTTAAACTACTGTTTCTTGGTCTATATACAGGCATTGCTTGAGTACTATTAAGTATTATGGAATTCTCATTTTTCTCAATGTTACCCATAATATGTTATGTTCCATACAGTGGAATGACTTTTTTACATGGTTAAAACATAAGTGAATATCTTTCTGATATTCTATACTTCCAGAAAAGATCTCTCTTGACATCAACAATGATATCTTTTGTTCCATGGCCTCTTCTGTATCCAGCTTGAATTTCTGGTATAATAGCAAAATCTCACTAAACTTTATTTTACTTACCTGAAAAATAACCATAATACTAGTATCTTTTTCATAGTATTAATGTAATATGATGGATGGAATACTTGGGTATTTGGTGTATATAAGCAAATTTTTAATTGCTCTGATTGGTGCTGAAAATCACCTTTGATGAAAATCTTAAAAGAAATTGATAGGAAAATAAAAATAAAACAGCAACAAGTAATTTTTCCATGCCTCTGTTGGTGACATAATTGTTAGTGTGTAGCTAACCAAAAAAACTGTATATCATGTGATTTGAACCTACCACCAGTTTCTCAGAAGAGAGATGATCTCCCTCTTATGATTTACAACTAAGGAACTCAGTGGAGGCCACTATGAGTTGGAACCTATTCAATAACTATGAGTTGGAACCTATTCAATAGGAGTGAGTCAAATTTCAGTTTAGGATGATGACCAGAAGTCTCTCTCCTTTTTCTCTTTTTTAAGGTACAGATATAGTTTTCCCATTCTCAATCAATGACTCGACATTAAGTTAATCTGACTTTCAGTATAGTGACAGTATTGTTGCTCTGTACTTGTCAAGTCAGAACGGACTCACAACTGACCCTCCAGCAGGTTTTCAGAAACAATTTATTAGCAGGGATATTGTCCATCTTTCTCAACAAAGCAGCTAGTGAATTTGAACCGTATGCCTTCAGGACTGTAATGCAGCTCTTTACCACTAGTTAGTAAATAAAGACATTAGTTTATGGCAATTGTTTTATAATTATATTTTAGGAGGAAATTTAATGATTGGGGTAGGGGTAACTCCAGAACAATCATTGCACTTAATTGTAATCTTCATCAGAGTGGACTAAAGGCACTAAATAGAATTAAGGATCATCAGGGATTCTGCAACAAAAATCTATTCAGTGATGGAGCTGTCTGTGAAAGTGGTACCCACACTGAGGTCAGTAGACTGAGACACTTTGCTTTGTTGCTAGGCAACAAAGGGACCTGCTATTCTGTAGCCCATCAATATCTACTGAAGCATTAACCAAACCACACTCCTGGTTCCACTTATGTGATTGCTGTGTGGAAATGCTGGGTAACAGAAAAGGATTATGTAATGTGGAAAAAGTGAGAGCTGGTACTGTGCAGAAAGGCTTCATCTTTGAAAGATGAGGTGTTCAATAGAGAAGATCATCTGCTGATTGTGATTCTTGTTTAGATTGAATATGTTGGATGAAGCATGCTAAGCAGTCCCATTCCAGCTCTGTACAATAAAGCAAAGCAAAAATTTGTGACTGTTTCACCTAACATGATCTGCACAAATAACCAAAGCTGGTAATTCTTGTCCAAAAATATAGTTTGTAGGACTGAATTGCTCTGTGTGGTTCTATATTTACTGATGCATTAGAAGGTTCATTGACAAACCATTTGTAGTTTTAATTATTCCAGTGACTAATTCAATAATGTATTTCCAGTTTTAATATATAAAGAAAAGCCTTACTTAGCTGTTGTGTTACCAAAACATTTATAAGCACAGTAATACTTCAGAGAATTCAGGATTATAAAGATACTTACCTTAGGATTTATGTGGTTTTTACACATAAGAAGGAAATTAGCATGGCATTAAGCTATCAAATAACATACTTATTATTTAGTATAAGAATTTAATTATCTGCCCTTTTCTTAACTATGAAGGAGCCCTGATGATGTATAGTTGGTTAAGACTAGGCTGCTAACCACAGGGTCAACTGTTTGACTCCTTTCACCATGGGAGAAAAATAGGCAAGCTCTTCCTAGAAATATTTGTAGCCTCAGAAACCTGATAAAGTGTTGGAATTCACCTGATCATTGTTGTTATGCGCCATCAAGTCGCTTGTGACTCAGTGACCCTATGTACAAGAGCCCTAAATGCCGTTCTATCCTGTGCCAACCTCGCCTTCTCAAACACACTCATTCCCACCACTCCACTCACAGAATCGATCCTTCTCATTGAGGGTCTTCCTCTCCTGTGCCGTCCCTCCACTCTCCCAAACATGATGCCCCTCTCCAAGGACTCCTTGCAACATGTCCAAAGTATGTCAGATGAAACTTCAGAATCTTTGACTCCAAGGAGCATTTTGGCTTCGCCTTCTCCAGGACAAACCTGTTTGTTCTCCTAGCAGTCCATGGAATATTCAACACTCTTCTTCATTCATTCGTTCATTCATTCAGCACCACAGCTCAATGGCATCAATTCTCTTTTTATCATGTCTATTCGCTGTCCAACTCTCCAATACAAATTGCGAAGACTATAGCCCAGATCAGGCACACCTTAGTCTCCAGCCTGATGTCTTTGTTCTTCAACACTCTCGAGAGGTCCCTGACAGCTGACTTTCCCAATGCAATTCATCTCCTGTTTTCCTGGCTGCTGTTAACAGGAGTGTTGACTATGGAACCAAGTAAATGAAAACTGTTAACTATCTCAATCTCTTCACCATCCATACTGGTGCTGGCAATTGGCCCAGTTGTGAGAATCTTTGTTTGCTTCATGTTGAACCTCAATCCATATTGAAGACTGCAGTCCTTGACCTTCTGCAGCAAGCGCTTCAGGTATTCCTCAGTTTCAGCAAGCAGGGTTGTATCATCTGCATAACACAGGTTGTTGATGATTCTTCCACCAATCCTGATGTCACATTCCTCCTCATACAGCCCAGCGTCTCAGATGTTCTGTTCTGCATACAGACTGAAAAGGTATGGAGACAAAATACATCCCTGATGGGGTGACCCCTTTCTTGATTTTGAATCATGTAGTGTCTCCCTTGCTGTGTTCTGACGACTGCCTCTTGGTCCAAGCATAGGTTTCACATTAGCACAATAAAATGTTCTGGGATTCCCATTCTTCTCAGAGTCAGCCATAGCTTGTGATCCACACAGTTATTTGCATAGTCAATGAAGCACAGATACACATTCTTCTGGATTCTTCTGGCATTCTCTGCTTTCTGCCTAGATCCATCTAACATTATCTATAATATCCTTAGTACCACGACCTCTTCTAAATCCAGCCTGCACATCTGGCAGTTCTCTGTTGACATATTGTTCCAAACGTTTTTGGATAATTTTCAGCAGAATCTTGCTTGCAAGTAATATTAATGATATTGTTTGATAATTTCCGTACTCTGTTGGGTCAGCTTTCTTTGAAATGGGAACAAATATCTATCTTTTTCAGTCAGGTGGCCAGCTGGCTGTCCTCCAGATTTCCTGGCACAATTTAGTGAGCACATCCAGGGCAGCATCTATTTGTTGCAATAAATCAATTGGTATGCTGTCAACACCTGGAGCCTTGTTTTGGTAGGGAGCTTGTTTTTTTGTTTTATTTTGTTTTTAAGTAGCAATAAGAAAGTTGACCATGTGAAGTACATTAACCCAATGTCTTGACCTGATTGTTTTAAGTGTGCTCGTATGTATTAAGTCTGGAATACCATCCAATAGCTTAGATGTGACAGGAAATAGAATTTTAAACGGGAAAGTCACTGTAACTGAAGTAGAATATATTTGGGTAAAAGACACCTACAGATATTCTCAGAAATCAAATAGAAGATATAACTTACCAAATGGAAAGCTCAGAGAGGTCAGTTAGATAAAAACATGGAAGAAACATTAAGGAAGATGGATGGTAGTATATTTGAAAGGCTTTGAAGATTATGAGTCAATTGTGTAGACACACATCAGAACCATGGGGTAAAAAAAAAATACAAAAGACTCAAAGGTTATCAGAATAACTGCTTTTGAGTGCTCACAATTTTTTTTTAGGTCACAATTAATCACTGACCATTTATAGCATCAGTCATTCTGTTTTGACAAAAGCAATCTTTAGTTGTATCTTTCCTTCAATCCTGATTTTTCATGAGTAACTCTGCTTAGAGTATTCAGGAGCCCTTGAGCGATATTAATGGAGATACTCAGAAGTGATGAGACAAGATTTCATTAAACACTACTGGATGCTTAAGGATGTGAAAGAAAGAAACTTGCCTATAGCAAGCATATTGATGGGGATACTCTGTGGCTTTCTGGAGTCTTCGGTAGATATTTTAAATGGTTTTTAAATGTTTAAATGTGTTTAAATGTATCCAAGTGTTTAAATGGTATCCAAGATCTTTCAGCTCATTCTGAAACTCTTCTCTTAGCTCCATATGGGTTTTGTCTAGTCTAGACTGCCTAGCTATGCCTTTCAATAATGCAAAACAACTTGCTCTGAAAACTTAGGACTGTTTATGTCAGCAATGTCTTTCCTGATGCCTGAAAGATTACTCAAAATTAAAAAAAAATTTATATCTAGTCAAAACTAGAAAGAAAGTACACAAAATGTTTATGAGTAATTTCCAAGGCCATGTGAACACATAACAAATCTTTCTAAGGATTTGGGTGCATCTTCACATGATCTGGACTTTTATGCTGTTTAGTCATGGGTTTGGGTTTTTTTGGGTTTTTTTTTTAATCAACTAGAAGAGTTAAGGGAGAGCCAAATAAAATTATCCATAGCTTTTTCCTCTCTTCTGAAATATTTCTTGACAAATATTAGGTGTTTAACATAAAATGGTTAATAAAATCAATATTACTCTTGTTTGTTTTGAAAAATTGAGATTGTTCATATTAATAAATAGAGTAAGATATTTACAAGTAACAAATCTTAGTAACCCCCCCCAAACCATTGCCAACTTAGCTGATGCTAATTCACTGTGATCCCATAGGATAGAACTAGACTTTCCTTTAATGTTATTAAATCAATGATATTTAAAGGGGCAGACTGCACCACCTTTCACAAAAACAATGACTGATGAATTTGAGCCACTGAAAGTTTAGTTAGCAGCCAACAGCTTAAGTACCACATCACCAGAGGTGCTTTTTATTATTGTAATACAAGACTACAGTCTTCAGAATGGATAACATGTTAACACCAAACATAATTTGAAGGAAATAGTGTCAAGAAATTTGGAGGACATCTGTCTGGCCAATGGATTAGAAAAGATCCATATGTGTTCCCATTCCCAAGAAAGGTGGTACAAAGAAGGTGGAAATGTCACCCCAAATAAACACAGGACTTCTGAAAAGCAGAAATTAAAGGAGAGATATATCACTCCTTGACCTCAAAATCCACTACACACCAGTAGTAACCAACACAGCATGGTATTGGTATGATGACAGGCACATAGACCAATGAAACAGAATTAAGAACCCAGAAATAAAACCGGCTATCTATGGCCAACAGATATTCAACAAGGAAATAAACCTATCAAATGGGGAAATGACAACCTCTTCAACAAATGATGCTGACAAAACAGGACTGCTACCTGCAGAAAGTTGAAACAGGATCCACACCTCACACCATACACAAAATTCAACACAAAGTAGATCGGAGACCTGGGAATAAAGCCCCAAACCATAAAGTTCACAAGAGACAAACTGGGATCAAGCGTAATGCCCTATTTATTCTATGTTATAAAGAGACTCTCAAAGACAGCCATAAATGCACAATCTGAAGAGAATAAAATTCACGAATAGGACCTTCCAAAGATTAAATCCTTGTGCTCATCAAAACTGTTTTTCAACAGAGTGAGAAGAAAACCTACAGACTGCGAAAAAAAAAAATTAGCAATACTGTATCAGACAATGGTCTCATATAAAAAAAATTTACAGAGTCCTATAGCATCTCCAATTACAAAATGGGCAAAAAACATGGACTTTTCACAGAGGAAGATATTCAGATGGCCAACAGCACATGAAAAAATGCTTCAAACCACTGGCAATAAGAAAGATGTAAATCAAATCTCACAATGAGATACCATCTCACCCCAGTAGCCATGGCAAAGTTTAGCAAGACAGCAAGTAATAAATGTTGGAGAAGATGTGGAGAGATAGGAACTCTTATACATTGTTAGTGGGATGGTATAATTGGTACAACATCTCTGAAAGGCAGTTTGGCATTTCCTCAGAAAGCTGAACATAAAAATTTCATATGATCTAACTATTCTATTGTTTGGAATATACCCTGAGAAAATGAGAACTAAGGCAAAAATGGGGATTTGTACATCAATGTTCATAGTAGCATCATTCACCATCACAAGACATGAAAATAGCCCAAATGTCAGTTGAATGGATTGAGAAAATATAGTACATTCACATAATGGAATACTACACAGTATGTAGGAGAAAGGATTTTGAAAATTACTACCTAACTTGGAAGGGTCTGGAGACACTTACTGTATAAGACTATTATTATAGAAATAAATAACCAGTAAAACGTGTATGAGGATCCAATGAGGGAGAAATTTGTAGCAGAGGGATGAGGATCAGCAGGGAGGTAATCATAGGGTGGCACAGCTGATGGGCAGAGGAAGGGCAGGTCAAGGAAATGGGAAAGATCTGGTGTGAAAAATAATGTCTAAGAACTTTGTAAGTAACCCAATATGAAATAAAAATTTTATTTAAAACAGAAGAGTATCATATGCAAACAACATACTGCTTAAGATCATTCAAAAATGGCTAAAATTGTACGTAGATATGGAACTGCCAGAAGTTCAAACAGGATTTAGAAGAAGGCGTGGCACCTGGGATATCATTGCAGATGTCAGATGGATCCAGGCTGAAAGTAAAGAACTCCAGAAGAATGTCTATTTGTGCTTTATTGACTATGAAAAAGCATTTGACTGTGTGGATCATAACAAGTCATGGCTAACATTTAAGAAAAATGGGAATCCCAGAGAAATTAATTGGAAAGGAACATGATGCTCAGAAAGGCAGAGAGTTGGCAAAGGAGAGGAAAATCCTCAACCAGGTGGCTTGACACAGTGGGCTCTACTGCAGCAATGAGCTCTAATATGCCAAGAAATGTAAGGATGACACAGGATATTACAAGGTTCAGATTTGTTGTTCATATGGTCACAATGGGTTGTACTTGACTCGATGGCACCTAACAACAACAACCAACATTAAGTGGGGAAAAAAATCCTTAAACTGGACCATTAAGCAACATCATAATAGATGGAGAAAAGATTGAAGTAGTCAATTCATTTTCCTTGAATCCACAATCAACAATATCCAAATGGAAGCATCAGTTAAGAAATCAAAAGATGTGTTGTATTGGAGAAATCTGCTGTCAAGGACTTCTCCAAAATGCTAAAGAACTAGAATTCCAGTTTAAAGACTAATGTGCACCTGATGAAAGTCATGTTATTGTCAATTACTTCTTATACATCTTAAATTTGGACAATGAATAAGGATGGCCAAAGGATGCCTTTCAACAGGAGATGAATATGGAGTATCCCATGGACTTTCAAAAGAGCAAACAAATCTGTCTTAGAGGAAGTGCAATGAGAGTGCTCCTCAGAGGCAAGCATGATAAAATTTCATATCAAATATTTTAGTCATGTTGTCAGGATGAGCTAGTCCTTGGGGAAAAAAGCAGCAGATTGGGAAAGGTGGAGGTTCAAAAAAGAAGAGAGGAAAACTCTAAACAAGATGGATTGTTACAGTGACTAGAACAAAGAGCTTGACCATGTTGGAGATCATGATGATGGTGCAGAAGAGGGTGAGATTAGATCTTCTGTTCATAGAGTTGCTATTTAGAGCAGTTGACTTGAAAGCTCAAAACAGTAGAGTAGGCTATATACAGGGAATACAAGGATGGCTCAATAACAGAAAATTATTAATATATTCATCATAATACTTAGTCAAAGGAGAAAACCGTATGATCATTTCTACAGATGCCAAAAATACATTTGATAGACTTCAATATCTAATGAAAATTATGACTAGTTAAATAAATGAGAATGAGAAATAAACCCACTTATAAAATAATAAACATTTGCTTAGAAAAATATGAAAAATATATAAAGAAAATTTTAAAGCTCTAAAAAACTTGGTTGAACCATTTATGATAATAATAAAAATCTCACTGATAAATTATTTAAAATTATAGGGATCTTTCATTTCCCCCATCCCATTTTTGCTTCCTCATTTCCTATGAGAATAATAAACTAGTCTAAGAGCTCACATATGTAAAAATTAAGATACTAAGACACTTTTGTTCTGTTCTAGAAAAGTAAATTAATGGAATAGGAAAGAGTCTAGAAATAAGCTGAAATATCTAAGTAGATGCAAATTATTATTTTGTAGTACAGGTAAAGGAGGACATTTTAAACTAGGGGAAAAGCAGGGAAAATTCAGATTAGTAAAATAAAAAAGATTCTTTAAATTCTTGATAAATTGAAATATTGAAAAGATTCTTTAAAAGGCTGGATAAATTTAAATATGCATTCAAAACATGTTGGAGACTGGGTGAAGCAGCTGGAATCTGTAAGATACGTGCTCTTGTTTTGATTGAGGGTTGTGTGGGATGTTTGATTGATTTTTTTGGTTTTTGGTTTTGGGGTTTTTTTTGGGTTTTTTTGTTTGTTTGTTTTTTTCTTTTTATTGCAGCCTCTTTTTTAGAGTAAAGAAGACATTGTGGAGGGTCCTTGTATTTGAGGCCAGTCCTTGTCTCCCACTTTGAAGGAAGGGTGAATAGCTGGAATCTGTAAGATAGGCGCTCTTATTTTGGTTGAGGGTCATTTGGAATGTTTTGGGTTCGTTTTGTTTTGTTTTAGTTTTTATTTCAGTTTCTTGTTTATAGTCAACCAAATGCTGTAAGATTTTAGTATTTTAAAGTCAGTTGGAAAAAAAATAGTCAATTGGGCCCTTAGGCCACAGGCCCTTGGGCATTATGTTAACATATTTTAGAGGAACATTCTTCTAAGTTGTACAGCACCCTTAGGTCAATTTACTCAGATAATCTGGGTTTGCTGTGATACTGAACCTCATGCCATTGGAGGTCAAATGCAATAAGATTTGCCCATCGAGGACAGTGTTTGATGGATCTCCCAGTTTACGACTAGTTTAGCTAGTTTGGAAGCAGGGTTGGCATCCACTTTCTAAACCATATGTCTCTGGAAACATTATTAACTTGGAGAAACAACAGTAGTTGTAGAAAGGCTTCAGATTTTTTGTTCATAGGGTCGCTATGAGTTGTATTCCACTCGGCAGCAATCAACAACAAGAATATTCAAAAGATTCTTTAAAAGGATAGATAACTTTAAATATGTATTCAGAGATCTTTTTTTTTTTTAAATTTTATTTATTTATTTATTTATTTTATGTGTGCACCGTCAAATTAGATCTGACTGGTACAGGAGGCGAATGTTCCTCCTTCTTCAGCAGGGCATCTGGTGGATTTGAACCGTGTACCTCTGTGATTGCAGTGCAGTTTCCTGCCACTAGGCTACCAGAGCTCGCCTATTCAGAGATCTTAAACACATATATTTAAAGGAAGAAACTTTTAAAAGTATTAGGAGAAAACTCTGGAATGAGAAAGTCCTTCATAGATATGACATGGAACACAAAAACCAGACAGGAAATGAAAGGAAATTCTAATCCATAAAATTAAAGATAAAAGAAAACAAAACTTTTATGTTACATGCACTAAGAAAAACTTAGAAAGATACTTTTAACACATAGGTTTAAAAAGACTGAGAAAAACTGGATAAATTATGTATACGGCATTGAAACAGATGAGGGAGAGAATAATTTAAAAGCAATACATGATAGGGTATTATGGTTATCACAAGGGTCCAGAATAAGATTGCATAGTGGAGTGTACTAGGGGTGGTGGGAGGG
>NW_006399845.1:5509829-5532346 GCF_000299155.1 Elephantulus edwardii | reverse complement strand
GAGTCACCTGCGACTCATAACGACCTCATGTACAACAGCCCGAAACCCTGCTCTATCCTGTGTCAGTCTGTCTCCACCACACCTACTCTGATTACCCCAGTCACAGAATCAATCCATCTCGTAGAGAGTGAGTCTTCCTTTCCTTTGCTGTCCCTCCACCCTCCCAAGCATGACGTCCCTCTCCAAGGACAGGTCCCTCCTTGCAACGTGTCCAATGATAATTATTTATGTAAATGTAATGCATATGAATGATTGTATAAAACACAAAGTACATGTACAAAACACAATGTATATGAATGATTATATGTAATCTAATTCAGAAAAAAAATTTTACAAGATATTTTATTTTTTTATGTGATTAAAAACCTCCTGGCTATCAAGTTGATTCTGACTCCTATCAGCTCATATCAACACTGTAAGTCAGGATAGAACTGCCCTAGCATTTCTCTAAAATATTCATCAGTCAGAGATGTGTTAAAACAAACTGAGCCCTGGTATGATATAAAAGGAGTTCCCTGGGGTATGTGGCCTGCATCATCTTTTATCCTACACTAGCTAAAAGAAGACAAAAGCAAGTATATGAGCAAAACAGGGCTAGATGTAGAACACACCCTTTGGACTTAGGGTCACTGCACTGAAAGCCTTCTAGAATGGGAGAAAATATAATATCAAGACATATAAAGACTTCTAAGGAACACTGGCTTCATAGATGTTGAGGTGAGACAAGGATTTCCCCTTAGACCAAACACAGTTTTCAAAGACCAAAACTTTATATAGAGCTGACACCTTGAATTTACACTTCTAATCTTTAACCCGTGAGGGAACAAACACGTATCTGTTAAAGCCAACCACTTGTGCTATTCCTATTATAGAAGCCTTAGATAACCAAGGCAGTGACAAAGCTATTAGATATAGAACTAAGGCTTGTACCTAACCCAAGCCATGGTATTTTCAACCATCCAATATGCACAATAAATATACAAAGCCCATCAGTCAGGAGATCAGGAGATGTATTGCTCTGGGAAAGTCTACAGTCAAGGACCTTTCTAAATTCCTGAGGAACAATGATGCTAGTTTGAGGACTGATTCAGACCATGGTCTTTTTCAATCACTTACTATGCATCTGAGAATTGGACAATGAGTAAAGATGACAGAAGAAAAATTGATGCTATTAAGTTGTTGTGCTGCAGGAGAGTACTAAATATCTTATGGTCTGCCAAAACCCCAAAGAGATATGTCTTAGAGAAGATCAAGCCAGATTGCTCCTTGGAAACAAGAATGATGAAACTTCATCTCAAATACTCAAGGCATGTTGATAAGAAAGGCTATTTATTCTCTGAAGAAGGACATCATACTTGGAAAGGTGGAAGGACACCAAAAGAGGAAGACCCTCAAACAAGTGGATTGGACTCAGTGACTGTAGCAAGGAGCTCAAGTGTGTCAGATATGGTTAACTTGGCACAGGATAGGACAGGGCTCAGATCTGCTCTTTTTAGGGTCACTATGAGTTGTATTCGACTCAATGACACGTCACAATCACTACCACAGCAATATTCATGCAAAAACTAGACAATGAACAAAGGAGAAAAAGGAATTGATACCTTTGCATTATGGTTTTGATTAAGAATAGTGAATGGATTACCAGAATAATGATCCAATCTTTTTTTTTTTTTAAGAAGTACCAGCAGAATGTTGCTTTCAGAAGGGTGGAGGTGGAGGGAAAAAGAGAGGGAGAAGGAGAAGAAGGGAAAGAGAGAGGAAGAGGGGGAGAGGGGAAAAGGAGAGAGAGGGAAGGAGGGAGGGGAGAGGGAGAGAGAGGGAGAGGAAAAGAGAGGGAGAAGGAGAGGAAGATGGAGAGGGAGAGGGTGAGATGATATCTCATAGTTGTTTTGATTTGCATCTCTCTTAGAGGTAGGGATTTTGAACATTTCTTTATGTGTTTGGTGGCCATCTGAATGTCTTCTTTGGTGAAGTGTCTGTTCATATCCTGTGCCCATTTTGGGATTGGGTTATTTACCTTTATCTTGTTGTGGTTCTTGAGTATTTTATAAATTCTAGATATAGCTATCTTATCTGACATGTCATTACCAAATATTTTTCCCAGTCTGTGCCTTCCCTTTTTATTCTGTTGGAGAAGTTTTTGAATGTGCATAGGGATTTTATTCTTTGAAGGCCCCATTCATCTATTTTATCCTTTCCTGGTTGTAGATTTTCCAGGATGCCGGGAAGATTGCTTATGTTGTAGATTAGGACTTCTAGAGTTCTCCCAAGCTTTTCCTTAATGAATTTTATAGTCCTTGGTTTTAGTCCATGATCCATTTTGAGTTGTTTTTTGTGTATGGAGTGAGGTGTAGATCTTGTTTGAGTTTTCTACAGATAATTTTCCAGTTTTGCAGAAACACAAAGGATCTATTCAAAGAAAATTACAAAACATTACAACAAGAAACAAAAAGAGACCTGGAGAAGTGGAAGAATATTCTTTGCTCATGGATAGGAAGACTCAATATTGTGAAAATGATAATCCTAACAAAGGCAATTTACACATTCAATGTAATCCCAATACAAATACCAACTCCATTCTTTAATAAGATGGAAAAGGAAATCTATTTCATCTGGATTGGAAAGAGGCCCTGAATAAGCAAAGCACACCTTATAAAGAGAAACAAGATAGGAGGCATCTCACTCCCTGATTTCAAATCTTACTACACTGCTGTGGTGGTCAAGACAGCATGGTACTGGTACAATGACAGACACATAGATTAATGGAATAGAATTTAAAATACAGGAATCAGCCCATCTACCTGATTTTTGGCAAGGAGATGAAATCAGTTAAGTGGGGAAATGGAGTAGCTCTCTTTTTTTTTTTTAAATCTTATTTTTTGAATGGGAAACAATATGGATCTGTTCTAGTCAGCTGACCAGGTAACTCTCTTCCAAATTTTTTGTCATAGACTGGTGAAATGTCCAGGATTTATCTGTTTCCTGAAACACTTCAGCTGATATTCTGTCAATTCCTTAGGCCTTATTTTTTGCCAAAGCCTTCAATAGAGCTTGGACTATAGTCCAAATTATAGTACTATATGATCAACATAACTTACTCAGCTTTTTTAGTTTAAAAAAATTTGAGGTTTTTCAAAATTTTTCCTGCTTAAAATGCTAGCAAAGCAGTTGAAAATTCTAATGCACAATAAGTTCTCAAATGCAGTCATTGCATTGCTGAAAATCTCATGATTTAAGAGGAATTTTTAGTGTTTTTCTGAGCATGAAATATCTATGGAGACTTTATGCTTATTATGTCTAATGATGATTAGATGTTTAAGCTTGGACATAAGGAAGAGGGTAAACAGCAGGTCCTCTAGGAGAGTGGATGCTTTTGAGCTATGGTGCTGTAGAAGAGTACTGAATGTACCATGGACTGCCAGGAAAACAAATAGATTCATCTTAGGATTAAACCAAGCTACTCCTTGGAGGCAAGGATTCTGGGGCTTCGTCTGACATACTTTGGACATGTTGCCAGGAGGGACGGGTCCTTGGAGAGGGACATCATGCTTGGGAGGGTGGAGGGACGGCGCTGGAGGGGAAGTCCCTCTATGAGATGGATTGATTCGGTGACTGGGGTAATCGGGATGGGTGTGTCAGAGGCAGTGCGGTTGGCGCAGGATAGAGCAGGGTTTAGGGCTGTTGTGCATAGGGTCGCTATGAGTCGCAAACGACTCGACGGCACATAACAACAACAACATAAAACTAGGTAACTAAAGAAAATGAAGTCTGTGTATGGTTATTAAATGTTTTAAATTCTAAACTTTCCCTAGGTTTAATAAATAATTTACAAATGTTTATAGTAATACTGAATTTTATAGTTTGATATCCATTGAAGCTATCCATGGACAAAACTGTGGCAATTTGTTAGCTCACTTTCAATGTCAATAGTTATAATAAGACTATTTTTCAGGGTGAATTTAATAATAAGTTTGGTCTACTGAAAGAGAATTCTCTGAATTTTGTAATAGGCATTACACAAAATTGTTCTTTCATCTGCTTTGTTTACCCAGAAAGAAAGCTAGGTATAGATGAGAATGTAAAGCACCTTGTACCTGAGAGGAAGGTGTTCTATACCTAGCAGGGCTCTGGGTCTTAATTTTAACTCTGACTTTGGTTAAACAGAAACTCTGGGTAATTAAAAAACTCATTCATAAAATAAAGAGATCCAATTAGAGTTCTAAGAGCCTTTTTTAGCTCTTGTTGAGACGTTTGTATTAAAAATCATTTATAATAATGGAATGATAATCTGAATCTTGTGTTGGTTTCCAATATAGACAAATGGTTAATAATTATATATACACACACCATATTTATGTATAGTGTGTGTGTGTGTGTGTGTGTGTGTGTGTGTTGTTGAGTTGTTGAGTGCTGTCAAGCTGGAGCTGACCCACAGCTGACCTTCCATCAGGTTTTCAAAGGAAAAAAGATAGCCCATCCTTCTCCCACGGAGCAGCTGATGGGTTAGAATCACTTGCCTTTGGGATTGTAGTGCAGCTTCTTACTGTCTATACACATTTCAATCACTTACTACACATCTGAGAGCTGGACAATGAGTAGATATGGTCAAAGGGGAACTGACGACTTTAAATTGTAGTGCAGGAGAAGAGCACTTACTATCCAATGGATTGCCATAAAGCTCCCAGATATGTCTTGGAAAAAAATATAGCTAGAATGCTTTTTGGAAGCATAGACAGTGAAGCTTTATCTCTCATACTTTGGACATGCTCCTAGGAGACGCTATTCATTGAAAAAAGGACCTCATGTTTGGAAAGGTGGAGGGGTCAGTGAAAGAGAGGAAGACTCTCAATGAGATGGATTGACATAGAGACTGCAGCAGTGAGCCCAAGTGTGTCGTAGATAATGAAGATGGCACAAGAAAGAATAGGATTTAGGTCTGCTGGTCATAGGGAAGCTATGAGTTCCATTTGCCTCTACGGCACCTATAATGTGTGTATGTGTATATATTATCTCATTCTGCTTTTGCTATAGATGGATTTCCTGAAGTTATATAAGCTTAAACTAAAACGCACCACAGGAGAAGGAAGGTCATTCTTCTCCCCATGCATTTTACTGCCTCTGAAAACTGGATGGTCAGTTATAAGTTGATTCTAATTAACCAGCACACACAACAACAATGACAACAAACAGAAATGGACCTATAAATTACACTTGTGTACAGGTTATAGCTCTCATTTAAGCACAGGAAGCTAATTTATGAGCAATTATAAATGAACTTTCAATCACAACCATTATCTTTCAGAACACAGTGATTAATAATCATGAGCGATTCTTCCTATCTGTTTCGGCCTGGCACTATGTGGACAGAGTGGTTAAGGATGTCAAATCCTATGCTTTGGTAATATGGCAGTAAACAAGAGAGACATATTCCTCCTGCAAATAAAAGAGATTAAAAGATTATATTATGTACTTTAATAGCAAGAGAAGAGAAAACTAATGAGACAGACAGTGATAGTTGGGTAGGGTGTCTAGCAAAGGCATTTTAAGAAGGAAGCATTTAATCTGAATGCTGACAGATAAGACTGAGTTCTTTTGGAAGAACCAAAGAGATGGATTTTAAGAGGAGAGAGGGAGAGTGAGGAGGCAGAAGGTAGTGACTGTAGTGGAGGGAGACACAATGGGGAATTGAATTAAGGCAGCAGCAGTTCAGTGCAGATGTTTTTGAATCTTGTATTTTAGTTATCTTCTAAAATGTTCTCAAACAAGAAAAACTACATCATTGAGCAATTTTCCCTAAGTACAAACTCAAATAAAGAAAGCAAAAATGCTTCTTTTTATAAGTGCAGGTACTTAAGATCTCAGAGACTCTTAGTTTTCTTTTATTAAACATTATTTTTTTTTCTTTCTGACCAGATCCTGTGATCAGATAGTTTCTATGACAAATGAGTCTGCCTTGGATTTGATTATTATTTTCATTTAGTATTGCTTGTTCAGATCCCTGGCAATAAAATGTCTCAAAGATAATAATATAAAAAATAGTATACTCATTCAGCTGACTCACTGGCAAACAAATTTAATCAGGGATATTAATTGTTATCTGTGGTCCCTCTGCCATGCTTACAGATGAGTCTTCAGGGTCTGGCTAGTATGTCTGTGAAAAACTGTAAGTGAAAAGCCTAAGACAGGATGTGTTCCACATAGAAAAACAACTCTCAATTCACACTCATTTCCTTTCTATTCTTTCTTAAAAAAACCAAAACAAAGGTCCTTTTAGATGGATGTCTACTTATGGGGAACCCTGTGCTTCATAGAATTTTCAATGCCTGAGTTTTGTTGCAGTAGATTTGTAGTTCTTTCTTTTGAGACAGCCCTCAAAAGGGTAGATTTGATCTTCTAGCCCTTTGTTTAGTAGCTAAGTATTCTAACCATTTGCACTGCCCAAAGACAGGTTCTTTCTAATCATGGTTGAATTTGGAGGAAGAGTGATAAAGAGCAGAATGTCAGTTCTGGAACACAAAAGTGCCTTCTATAGGAGTATTCCTCTCTGTAGAGAGTCTACTGGCTTTCCATGCATTTGGAAGTACAGGTGATCTCTTCTGTTAGTTGCTGGCTTTCTTTTCCTGTGGTGTTTTTGGAGTTCTGGCTGCTGTGGGATCTCCTTCGTTTCTAGTTTCTCTCTCATGCCTAAAAGTATTGAATTCCAGTACTTTTTAAAAAAATATTGTATTTGTTTTGGGTAGTTTTTAATCTAAGGGAACTATATTTGTTTTGAGTAGTTTTTAATCTAAGAGAACCAGTTTACCACTGATAAGAGAGCAATGTCTTTATACTTGCAGCCAGGAAAGGATTGTTTACTTTTTATTAATCCTAATTACTTTGGAAAGAATCCAGAAAATTATTGGAGGGCAACCACTGAAGTATTCTGAAGTAGCCAGGTACCTGCTCTCTCTCGTTCCTTCCTTTGAAGTCTTTTTGTGGTTAAATGAACAGGCACATTGTGCAATGTGGTTCTTGTCTCTGGTGGCATAATCCAGAGAGTATTGTTGCATTGCTAACCCAACGGCCACCTCTCTGGAAGTTCAAATTCACCAGAGGCTCCTGGAAAGGAAAATGGACAATCTCCTTCTGTGTGATATAAAGCCTTGGAAACCCAAAGGAGGGTTAGTTATGAGTTGGTTCTTATGCAACAACAAGAAGTATGAGTTTGAGGAACTTAATGTCATTCTTTTCTTCAGATGGAGCTCCTGGAGACACACAGCGAAAATTGTCAGCTACAAACTAATGTCTTCTGCTGGGCACAATTACTGGAGGTGTTTCTAAGCCTTGAAACTTTGAGGCTGCTTTGCACATTTATCTTTGAAAGAAACAATGGGATCCCTACTATACATACTAAAGGGCAAATCGCCAGTATTTTGTGATGGAAATGGTGGGATTTAGAATAAAGCAAACTAGGTCATGCCATAGTTGCAGGTCTTAGTAGCTGTGTGACGTTGGGCACATTTCTGAAGGTAATCACAATACTTCGGGAGCCCTGGTGGATAAGCACTTGTCTATAAATGAAAGCTTGGAAGCTCAAACCCACCTAACAGCTCTGTCTGGGAAAGACGTAGAGTTCTGCTCCCACAAATATTATAGGAAAGTCCAACTCTGTTATGGAGTCATTGCTGTTTCATATTGTTGAATCAAATTGACATATAGCTGACCTTCCAGTGGGTTTTCAGAGTCAATTAGCTGCACGGGAGGAGATTGCTTATCTTTCCCCTGCAGAGCAGCTGATAGATTTGAACTGTAGACCTTTGGATTGCTAATGTAACTCCTTACTGCTAGGCCACCAAAGCTCCAAAAGTCAATAGGAGCCAAAATAGACTCAATAGTGTCTAGTAATAACAATATAAACCTTGTAGGAGTGATAGGAGAATTAACATGTGAAGCACTTACCACAAAGTCTGACCTGGGAGAAAGATGAATAATCCTCTCCCACCCCTTTAAAAAGCCACTGGAGGGTCAGCTGTGAGTCCATTCCAACTCTATGATACACAACAGCAACAACAAGTGTTGACTGTTACTTTCATTGATATGACAATTACTGCCTCTAGTTTGGGTAAAATAAAGTGTACAGAAAAAAATACGAGCTTTCCATAATTATCTAGTCATGACTTTGGCAGAATATCTCCTGTTTCACGCAATTTCTGCCTTGGGCCTGCTTAAACACACTGATATTCTTGTTAGTGGAATTCTGACTCATGGTAATCCTCACATGTAATGGGCAAACTAATGTCCGGTCCTACGTCATGATTGTCATACATCAAATATTTGTGATAGGGTTTTCTTCTCCTGAGGAGCAGCTGGTGGATTGATTCGGTGACTGGGGTTGTGGAAGTAGATGTGTCAGAGACAATAAGATTGGCACAAGATAGAGCAGGGTTTAGGGCTGTTGTCCACAGGGTTGCTATGAGTCGCGGAAGACTCAATGGCACACATCAACACAACAACATTAACAACAGGGTTTTCTTGGCTAATTTGGGAAATAGATTGTCAGACTTCTCTTTGTGGACTTAGTATTGAAATGAGCTCAGCATCATAGCAATATGATTGGCAGACAAATGATAGACACACATGAAGTGCACTGGATAGCACCTAAACCCAGGTCTCCCACATGGAAGGTCAGGGTTCTGTCACTGAAACACACAGCTATGTGTTCTTCTATCTTTTTTTTTTGGTGATCATAGGAATGAGTTTCAGGCTTTTTACAGTCCCAGTGTACTGCTAAATGGCCAGTAGTGTGAAGTAGTGTAAATGCTCAATATGTGTTTGTTGAATAAAAGAATATGAAAATATTTTTTGAATTGTTTTTTAAATAGTCTTTCACACTTCAGAAACCAGAGAAATTAATTTAAAGAGACATTGATTTGGTTTTTAAAAACAGAATTAAAAAAAAAATAGTTTAGCAATATTTAAAGCTATTCGATAAGAAATATTTGACAACTTCTAAGTTAATTTTCTTATATCTGAGAACTGGACAGTAACTAAGGATGATAGAAGAAGGTTCAATGCCTTTGAGTTGTGGTGCTGGAGAAGAGTGTTGAACATACCATGGAATTCCAGGAGAATAAACAGGTCTGTCCTGGAGAGACTGAGACTAGACTGCTCCTCGTAGGCAAGAATTCTGAGGCTCCATCTCACATACTTTGGGAATGTGGCCAAGAGGGACCAGTCTTTGGAGAAGGACATCATTCTTGGAAGGGTGGAGGGACAGTTCAGGAGAGGAAGACTCAGGATGAGATGGATTGACTCAGTGACTGGAGAAATGGGATTATGTGTGTCAGAGATGATGAGATTGGCTCAGGCTAGGGTAGGTTTCAGAGCTAATGTACATAGGGTTACAATGAGTCACAGGCAACTAAACAGCACATAATAGGAACAACAAAAAATATCTTAAAATTATTTTTTCATTGCTGCTACTGCTGACTATGATATGAATAAGAATGTAGCATAAGGATTGGGGGAAAAAAACCCCACACCTATTTATACACAATCTTCATTGTGTAGATGACATGACCCTGCTTGCAGAAAATGAAGAAGACCTTAAGCACTGACTGCAGAAGATCAAAGTCTGCATACAGCCTCAATACGGGTTATATCTCATCATCAAGAAAACAAAAATTCTCATTAGTGAACCAATAGGCAACATTGTGATAGGTAGAGAAAAGATGGATTAATTATTTCATCTTTCTTGGATCCACAAATGATAGTCATGGTATTAGCAATTAAGAAATGAAAAGATGTGTTGCATTGGGAAAATATGCTGTCAAGGACCTCTCCAAAGTGCTTTAGCAAAGACACCAGTTTAAAGAGTAAGGTGTGCCTGATTCAAGTCATGGTCCTTTCAATTATTCCCTATGCATCTGAAAATGGGACAACAAAAATTACAGAAGAACAATGAATATTTTTGAATTATGGCTTTGAAGAAGAGTATTGAATATCCAACAGACTGCCAAAAGAATAAACAAATCTGTCTTGGAGGAAGTGCAACTATGGTGAAACTTCATCTTACATATTTTGGGCTTGTTATCAAGAAGGGCCTATCCTGAAAAAAAAGAAAAATCAAGGTGGAAGGTCAGTGAAGACCCTCAACCTTATGAATTGACACAGTGTCCATAACAATGGGCTCAAGTATATCAGAGACTAAGGTTTGGACAGGGTAGGACAAAGTTCAGATCTGTTGTTCATGTAGTCACTTTCAGTCATAGTTGGCTAAATGAACCTTAACAAAAACAACTGCTGACTACTCTAAAAACAACCTAAAGACCAGTAGAAGGCCCTAGTTAGAGTGAGTGAAAAATATAGACCAAAACAAAAAAAAAATCCACAAAAATATTCAGGCTTACTGATCTGATAGAGACAAGGGGAACTCTGAGACTAATGGTCTTTAGCCATCATTCATATTTGGAACAAAACATAGTCTTGTGTTTCATCTTTTACCCAGACAAGTGGAACAAAAATCACTAAAAAAAAAAAACCCTCAAAAAACAAAAAAAACTCACCAAACATAAACCTCACTCTTTATTAAAACAATTAAGCACACATTTTAAGAAAAGAGAATAGTGGCTGCAAGAAGACAAGAATATGGAATAGAGGGGCATAAGTGCAAATTAAATGTAGTTCCAGAAAGGAGTTCTTCTCTTGTAATGGTTGATAGCTGAAAAGTGTATTTGTATAAATCCATACATGAATAAAAACTACATAAAGATGTTTATATACACATATATAACTGAATGTAGGTTAAAAAATGTTTAAAAATAAAATACATTTTTAGATTCTAGGCAACTGTATTTAAAAATAATTCCAAAAGAATGACCATTTTCAGTTCCCTCTATATTTGGATTTAAAAAACCCATGGAGATATAATTATACAGACAAAAGACGTGACCACTTATTGTGGGGAGATTATTGAAAAACAGTAGACAGGTTTTTTTAAAAAAATCCTTTTTTAAAAAAAGATTTTTAGTAAACACTTAGCAAAGAGGCAATTAACTAACAATTAAATAAACTTAATAAAAAAATAGTAGAATCCCTTGAATTCTTCCATTATGTTACTGACTCTGTACTCTCTATTCTGTAGGTAGCTCATATGAAATTTATATTTGCACAAGGAAACTAGCTTCATAATTAATGTCAATACAAGGAAATGTTTAAAACACTAGGGACAAAACCTGCTTAAAATCATCATATTAACATTAGAATTGTATTGTTAACATAATCCTGGTTTTAAGCACTTTGTTGGTATTGTGTGTCATTGAGTCAGAACTGACTGATAGCCAACCCTCCAGTGGGTTTTCAGAAGCAGTTAATCACATAAGAAGAGATTGGTTGGAGAAGCTAGCTGATTAGAACTGCATGCCTTTGCGTTGGCAGCCTAACTCCTTATCACTAAGCCATCAGATAGTTAACAGTTTTTGTTTACTTAGTTCCACAGTCAACACTCTTGGTAATAGCAGCCAGGAAATCAGGAGAGGAATTGCATTGGGAAAGTCAGCTGTAGGGGACCTGTCAAGAACACTGAAGAGCAACAACATCAGGATGGAGACTAAGGTGCACCTGATCCAGGCTATGGTCTTTGCAATTGCGTGTTATGCATTGGAGAGTTGGACAGTGAATAGGGATGATAGAGAATTGATGCCTTTGAGCTGTGGTGCTGAAGAAAAGTGTTGAATATACCACAGACTGCTAGGAGAACAAACAGGTTTGTCCTAGAGAGGGTGAAGCCAGAATGCTCCATGAGTCAAGGATTCTGAAGCTTCGTCTGACATACTTTGGGCATGTTGCAAGGAAGGACTGGTCCCTGGAGAGGGACATCATGTTTGGGTTGGTGGAGGGGTGGCGCAGGAGAGGAAGAGATGGATCGATTCTGTGAGTGGAGTGGTAGGAATGAGTGTGTTTGAGACGGCGAGGTTGGCACAAGGCTCTTGTGTATAGGGTGTTATGAGTCACAAGCAACTTGATGGCACATAACAACAATAACATACTACCACTAATTTTATAACATTTACTTTAAACTAAATAAGTTTTCCTTTTGTTTGCATGCAGATTAGCTATCAATACGAAATTGCCTGAAGGCATTAGTGAGAGAGTAGGATTCTCACCTTTCAATAAAAGACTTAAGAGTTGAGTGCTGGCCAATGCACCATAAGCACAGCTACACCCTATCTGCAGTGGAGTCTTACGTCTTGCTGTGATGGTGAACAGATGTCAACGGAGTTACAGGCCTGACAGATGAAAACCCTGTGGGTTTCAAAGGTCCCATCTGCAGCCCATCATGGCGATGGCACAGAGCTGTTTTGTTCTGTTGTTAACCGTGTCTCTGTGAGTTGGGGGCAGATTTGACAACATATAATTGTCAGTGGCTTCTATCTCTTAGCTTATTTAACTGTGAAATAATACTATGACTTATTTTATCTCTTTTTCAGGTTAGTTTATTTTTGTTTCATTCCATGAAGAAGTTTGCAAACTTCTTATACTATGCACTTTTAGGGAGAAATGAAAATATAATAATGAGATACATATACATGGAATATATTATGACTATTTTTTAAAAATTGTATTTAATTTATGCTTTAGCTTGTAAAAATATAGCAGAAATATCTTGAAAGAGTTCTGGGGGTGTAGTCATTAAGTACTTAGCTGCTAACTGAAAGATTGGCAGTTCAAATTATCCAATAATTCTAGTGTTAAGACATTTAACAATCTAATTCTGTAAAGATAAAGCTTAGGAAACTCTACCACATGAAATTATTGTGAGTCAAAATTGATCCCAAAGCACATAACAAAATAATTTAAAATTTTAATATTTTCTTGGACTTGAATTCTACAATTGTCCAAAAGGAAAAACCATTTTTCTCTCAACAAGTGTTTCTTTAGAAAATCTCGATTCAAAAGTACACTTGTGTTTCTGAACATCTAGAATTAATATGAGAATTAAGGTAAAGAGATAAACATGGATTATGCTTTTACTGTTGAGGACTATCATTGGCAACAATGGACGTTTACAGCAATTCATGGTGAGACACATACCTACGTTCTGAGGAAGCAAATTTCCAGAGATCTCTGTTCCAGTAAGGTGGGAGTAAATATGTAATCAAATCAACAAATAGCGTATGTAAAGAGAGTGTTAAACCAGACAATGAGATTGATGACTATGTGGTCAGTATCAGCTCCTCTGAGAGGGAACATCTAACCTGAGAGAAGGCAGATAGGCAAAGGTATAAAAGAAGACCATTCTAAGATGGTCTTCTTAAAAAAATTATTGATATTTTAACAAAATATTTAATATTGATATTTTAATGAAATAGTATTTAACAGAAAACTTGGATTTCCATTCACTCATTGTTGTACAATTTCCTCCCTCCTCCCACCTCCCAGTCTACTTCATTATGCACCTCTTGTTCTGGAATGTTGACATACAAATAATACCTAATCATATATTTATATTAGACAGTTCTTTTGCTCATCTGTTAAAATGCAGTGTTCATTAGTTATCCTCTCTTAGTTTCTCTCCAACCTCCATGTCAGTCCAGTTTTGTAACAATGGTATTATGCAGTGTTTGTCCTTTTGTGGCTGAGATATTTCATGTCCTCTAGGGTCACCCATTTTGTAAAATATTTTATGAGTTCCTTGTATTTAAGTGCTGCATAGCATTCTATCGTGTGAGTATACCTCAGCTTTTATATCCATTCATTTTTTGATGGAAACTTGAGTTGTTTCCATCTCTTTGCTATTGTCAACAATGCAGCAATAAACATGGGTGTGCATATATCTGTTTGGGTGGCAGTTCTGGTTTCTTAGGGTATATTTCCAGTAGTGGAATTGCTAGGTCAAATGGAATTTCTATTGCCAATTTTTTGAGAAAGCATCATACTGCCTTCCGGAATGGTTTTACCATTTTGCATTCCCACCAACAGTGAACAAAAGTTCAAGTTTCTCCATAACCTCACCAGCATTTGTTTGCTGTTTTGTTAAACTTTGCTACTGTTACTGGGATGAGATGATATCTCATGGTTGTTTTGATTTGCATCATTCTTAGAGCTAGAGAGCTTGAACATTTCTTCACGTGTTTGTTCATTGTCTTAATGTCTTCTTTGGTGAGGTGTCTGTTCATATCCTGTGCCTGTTTTGCAATCGGGTTGTTTACCTTTATCTTGTGGTGCTGGAGTATTCTATAAATTCTAGATATAAGTCCTTTATCTGACAAGCCATTACCAAATATGTTTTCCCAGAAAGAAACCCCAAATAAGCAAAGCACTCCTGAAAAAGAAAAACAAGGTAGGAAGTATCTCACTCTCTGATTTCAAATCCTACTACACTGCCATGGTGGTCAAGAAAGCTTGGTACTGGTACAGTGACAGACACATACATCAATGGAATAGAATTAAGAACCCAGAAATCAGGTCATATACCTATTGTCAAATGATTTTGACAAGGAGATGAAATCCGTTAAGTTGGTAAATGAAAGCCTCTTTAACAAATGGTGTTGGCAGAATTGGAAAACTATCTGTAAAAACTCTAACAAGATCCACAACTCACACCATACACAAAAACCAACTTAAAGTGGATCAAGGAATTAAGATGAAAACCAAGGACTATGAACTTCATTAGAAAAAGCTTAGAACTCTAGAAGCTCAAATCCGCATTAACAGTCTCCTAAGCATTCTGAAAAACCTATAATCAGGAGAGAATAAAATAGAAGAATGGGGCCTTCTAAGAATCAAATCTCTATGCACATCAAAAAAAAACAAAAAACTTCTCCAACAGGGTAAAAAAGAAAAATAGTCTTCTTGATGGATCCCTGAGAGGAGGTCAGCTTGGCTTGTTACATGAGCATAAAGCTCAGAATGAGGTGAATGAGATGAGGGTGAGCTCACGTAGGGTTTATGTTGTTGTTTTTATATGCCAATGAGTTTGGTCTGACTTTGTAGTAGGTTTTCAGAGGCTGTAAATCACAGTAGAGCTTTCTCATCTTTCTCCTGTGGGTCAGTTGGTGGATTCAATCCCCTTGCATTTGACTTGGCAATGCAACTCCTTACCCACTAGGTCACCTGAGTTTCATGTAGTGTCTTATAGTCCACAGTAAAGAGTTTAAACTATATTGGCTGCAATGGGAACCACTGTTTATAGAAAATAGGAAGTAACATGATACAATTTATACTTTACAAACTGAGCTCTGTTCAATCCATGGAGAATGGATTGCTAAGGACATTAGGAGAGAAATGGAACACATTCTCAAGAAAGAGAGAATTACAATGCTCAAGCAAAGATGATGGTGGCTGGGAGTAGGGGTGGAAACATGGTCTGTGAACTCAAATGTAAGGGATATTGGAAGGATCTTTGTGATGTTGTTGCTAGGTGCCAGGGAATTGATTTTGACCTATAATGAGCCATATGACAGAGCAGAACTTCCTCATAAAGTTTTCTAGGCTATAACTTTTATGTGAACAGATTGCCAGTTCTGTCTCGTATGGAATTATTGTATAGGTTAGTATCTGAGGGCTTAATTGTGCCCCAGGGTTTCATGATCTTTGTAATATCATCTCAAATCAAACAATAGCTTCTGAAAATATCAGGTTAAAGAACATTTTACAAAGCACAGAAATCTTCTAACTTCTCTGAGATTTATGTTTCTGTCGTGGATTGAATATCAATTGTATATTTCCTGGAAAGATTGCTTCCTCTCTGTCTGTTCATTTCTTTTCTTATTTTCTCTTTTACCCAGGCTACCAGTGAACTCCTACTCACTCTCAAAAGCCCAGTTTAAATGTTTCCCCCTTTATGAAGCCATTTTAAACTCTCTTCCTCTCACAGCCATGCAGGATAAATGTGTCCTCTTGATACTTTGAACTTTTGTGTGTTACATAATAATTTGTGTATTTGTCCATTTTATGTCTAAATTGGGAATAAAACCCCTTATATCTTATAAAAAACAAAACATCAAAACAAAACCTATAGCTTATGTGCTACTTCTGCCTTGTTATTTGTTTTTGTGCAACCTATCGGATAAAAACTCTGGGTGATGAAACAGTTAAATGATAGGCTACTAACTAAAAATTCATGGTCTGAACACATCCAGATGCTCCTCTGGTTATCTGCTTCCCAAACATAACAGCCTGGGAAACCTGTGGTATGCAGTTCTACTCTGCATACTGGAAGTCAGCAGGAACGAGAATTGAGTAGATGGTAACTGGGAAGTTTTTGTTGCTGTTTGGTTTGAGTCTTTTCACTTACTTGTTTTGAATAGATTTTTTTTTAAATTTTTAAATGTTTGCAAAAACCCAAACAAAACAAAGAAGAATGAAATTTCATGACCTGTGAAAACATGAGTCCAATTGTGTAGTCTATGGTGGTTTTCATGCTATAACAGTAGTTAGTGTTAAGTTGTTTCTACAAAGACTGCACATGATGCCCAAAGCATGAGATATTTATTACTTAACCTTCTGCAAAAAAAGTCAACATCTATTCAATGGGCAGAAATTTTTATGTTAATGTGTGGTAAGAAGCTATGCTGCAAGCTCAAAGGCACTCAGTTTAAATATACCTGCTGTTCTGAGGGAGAAGGGTGAGCAATTTCCTCCCATACAATTTACTGCCTCTGAAAACCCACTAGAAGTTCAGGTATGGGTGGGTTCCAACTCCATGGCACACAACAAGAAGTCAACTTTTATTGTTATCATAGTCAAAGAAGTGTACTAAATTGTTCATATGCTCTGTCGTTGGTGGTCTTCCTTGTATGAGTATGGATATTATCCACACAATATTGTATTTCAAGATGGATCTAGAAATGGTCATTTAAACTATAAAATGTGACCCCATTTCCCCCTCCCCATTTCATTTCCAGCATAGCAGAACATATGATTATCTGATTAAAAATGTCCCTTGCCTACCCATTTTATTTTGCTAATGCCTAGTATATCAATATTTATTAGTTCTATCTATTCCTTAACAATTTCCAATTTTCTTACATTCATACTTCTCACGTTCCATTTTCCAATCCTTAGTGTCTGTTTGCAACTGTTTGTCCTCCTTTGTGCTTCCCAGTGAGAAAGCTCTGCCTCTGGTACCATATCTGCTACTTTACTCCAAGTGCTCTATTATACATAGGGTTTTCTGAGGCCTGTTATTTTGGAAGTAGATGGCCAATCCTTCTCCCTAGTCTGTCTTAATTTGGATGCTCAACTCTAAAGCAGTATTTGACATATAAGCATTTTGTCCAAAAGAGCAGATGAGAGACCTTTCCCATTATTCAGATATGGATCAGATATTGGTCCCGCTGCCTGCCACCCACTTAGATGCATGTATCTTATTCCTAAAGCCTCTCCTACTCTGTTAGCATCCAGCTCAGTTCCCTTTCCTTGCCCATCCAGCACCTCCCATCCCCAGCCTCCAGCCCATCCTGGTTTGATGACTCAAGCCTCTACCCGCCTCTGTCTGCCCACTTTCTCTCCACTCTCCTGGAATATTGGTGTTCCTGAACCACATAGATGGGATGTCCTCCTCAGTGGTGGTTAGGGTGGGATGTCATTTCTCCTGAAGTGTATTGTCCTCTTTTGTCTCAAAAATGGCATGAGAACAGGAGTACAAATGTCAGCAGTGTTTCTTTTGTCAACTGTCCTTGATCTGCAGAGTGGTATGACCAGGATCCTCAACTCTCTTTGTCACTTTCTGTGATGGTTCAGCAGAAAGTCCTTGACTATACTCTTGTACTAGATGAAGATGATGTTTTGAGAGGATCTTGAAGTCTAGTAATCCCTTAGTTCTGGTTCAGGTCAGCTGGCTGGGGTGTGTGTCTCACTCATGAAAAATGAGAAGGCAGATTAGTGAAGAGGAGGTAGATATTAGGGTTAGGTGTTTCTCAATTCAAGGGGGTGGTCTGAACTCTCTGCAGAAGCCCAGCATTGATTCAGGTCAGCTGGCTGGGCATGTATATCATCTGCTACAAGGAAGAAGGTAAAATTGTTATGGAGAGACAGAGATTAGGGTTAGATGTTTCCTAGTCTAAGGAGGTAGTCCAAATGAAGAGGAATAAATAGATGACTTCTACCAACTTTGGCATTAAAAAAAATCAATCAAACCTACAACCAAGATACCTTGATAATAATTGGTGACTGGAATGCAAAACCTGGAACAGGCAAGAAGGATCAGTAGTTGAAAAGCATGGACTTAGTGACAGAAATAAGGATGGAGATAGAATGATAGAATTCTGTACAACTTATTCATTTAAAATTGCTATATGTCTGAAATCTGGACAATGTATAGGATAAGAGAAGAATTTATGCCATTGAGAGTGCTAAACATCCCATGGACTGCCAAAGGAACAAACAAGTATGTCTTGGAGAGGGTGCAGCAGAAGTGCTCTTTCGTGGCAAGGATGATGAGACTTTGCCTCACATATTTTGAACATGATGCTCAGAAGGGTGGAGGATTGAGAAAGGAGAGGAAAACCCTTAACCACGTGGATTGACACAGTGACTACCTCAATGGGCTCTAGTGTAACACACATGGATAGCACATGATAGGACAGGGCTCAGAAGTGGTCCACAGAGTCTCTACTAGGTTGTATTTTATTCAACGTCACTTATCATCATCATCAACAACAATAACAAAAAACTCTCTGACATAGGAAAAAAAACATACCACACTCACTGTTGTTTACTGACTAGTAGAAGACTCTAGGGTAGAATTTCCTTTTATAGTTTCTTAGGTGTGTATCTTTGGGAACAGACTGTTTTGCCTCTTTCCTTTGCAGCACCTTGTTGTTGAGAACCTTCAAGTCAGAACCAGCTCATCACTGGCTCTTCAATGAGTTTTCAGAGGTAGTAATTGCCCAGGAGGAGAGTACTCATCTTTTTCCCATGGAGCAACTGGTGAATTCTAACTATATATTATAGGTTGTCAGTACAGTTCATTGTCACTAAACCATTAGAGATTAGTGGAGCAACTAGTGGTTCAAATCACTGACCTTTTGGTTAGCTGCCCAACACTTAACTCACAGTGTCACCAATGTTCCTCCATGAGATATATGCTACTATTCCATTTTTCAAATGAGAAAACTGAGCCACAGACGTCTTGAGAACCTCATTTGAAATTACATGTATAGTAGTTTTTAGATATGGTAGTGTGATCTGGTTCTGTTAGAGTCCAGCCCAACTTCATAGCTAGCAAGCTGTACTGCATAGTATCATCGGCTCTCATTGCTTATGGGGTACCGATGGCAGGGTGTGACAGTTGTCCCCAACTTTACTATTTTGCTAAGGAGAAAGGGATTTGATCTCATTCTCAATGCAAAGGTTTCAACTAATTTTGCACTGATGTATCTAGTAACAGTATGTACTATGTGCCTCCTGGAGCCAGACTCTATACTGAGGTCTGACCTACAGAACCAAAGGAGCAGACAAGCTAGGGTAGAATCCTGACCCTGAGAATTAGAATAGGGGAGTACAGAAAGCTCTTCTTGGAAATTGGGGGAGCTGAATTAAGTGGTAGATAGAGGTTTTAGACTGTTCAACTGGAAGCTTTGTCTCTAGAGTATTCTTCCATTTTTCTTATGTAGAAACTCTAATTTATTAATGTTTTAAGGTATGTTGAGGGTCCCTTCCACCTTGTGGGGAACATTTGAAAATAGTTCAAATATCATAGTAGTTGCTGCCCAAGTGGTATGTGTTTTGTACTTCCCCCATACATTCTTCCCTCTCATTGGTAAGAAAAAGGCTGTCATAACTTCCTGTCTCCTTTCTCTCTCAAGTATCCATTTGGGCAGTCTTTGTGGACAGAAATTCCTCTGTGTGAGGGCTATTGAGATGGCAAGGAACAAAGTTGAAAACATGAGGCTATTCACTGATTCATTGTGCACCCTGGACAAGTCACTTCAAATATTAATGTAATCAAAATATTGTTTTACTTTCTTCATTTTTTAAAATGGGGACAATAGTAATAGTAAGTACCTTGCAGAGTTGTTGTGAAGACTAAAGGAGATACAGTCCTTTGTACTTTGCTTTATATACTGCAAGTTCTCAAATATAAACTGCTGCCTTGCTATTCCTCTGACCATCACCCTACCACTGTTAGTATGGTGACTACCAACATTTTAAATACCAAACATCTAGCATTGAGAAGAACAGGCAGAGTCAGGCTTGCTGTTTGTTGAACAGGACTATGTAGAGCAGGAATTGAAGTGTTATAAAAAGTTTCACAACATGCTTTTTGCCAGAATATTTTTCCAGGCCAAACATTATCTGAAATGCCTACCTCAAACCAGTTAGTCTCCAGTTTCGAGGGATCTTCTCAGAAATCTTATCTACTTTAAGACCTTGAGCCCAAGTTGATGCTTCTGATATTATGCTCTTTATAATTCTTCTATATCTCTTGCCAATGGTCTTACATGGAACTGGCCATAGACACCAGTCATCTATGCATTCACCCCATATTTCATCTTACCTAGTGTTCTTCCTGAAACAAGGAACCCTCATCCACAGACTCTATAAACTTTTAATGGGGCTTAAAGTGCAAATGGTTTACTGATTAAAATGTGTGTGGTCCTTGAACCAGCCGCATAGGTATATCCTGGGAGCTTTTTAAAACATGTGAGCTCTCAGGCCTTACTGTAATTTATTGAATTAGAATCTACATTTAAAAAAGCTTCCCAGATGATTTACATGTGCTTAAATTTGTGAATAATTTTGAAAAGTATAATCCATTTAAGAAAGCAAGATCTATCCTTAAGGAACATATGAGCCATAGTTAAATTCAAGTACGAATGCAAAAGGCTGAGATTCTTCCCAGTTGCCAATCTGACTTCGGAGTGGGGCTTCAACTGCATTTTGAAAGTACTGGCAAGTTTAGATTTGAGGCCAAGTTCTAACCGTACTTGCTATGCAATGACTCTGGTTGCCTCCTCCTTGTAAAGATTTCAGTGAAAGGAGGGAAACATTTAATGTCAACACTAGACTTTTTTTAAATTTTATTGTGATTTAATGGGAGTTCACAGAATAGTTGGATTTTCATTCGCTTATTGTCACACATTTTCCTCCATTCTCCACCCCCGTCAACATTAACCTTTCCATAGATGACTTTTTAAAAGTTTGTGCTAACAGGCACATTGTCTTCCTGTTACAACAAACACAAAGAAATAATAAGAACTTAGTTCCTACAACTTCTCACTTGAAAAGCACAGGGAGTAGTCAATATTTCTATTTCTACCTAGCACCTTGCGTTGAAGACAGCATTAATAATAGAATTTCCTCATGTTCTTTGAAGCTTCTATCACTTGCAAGAAGTCTGTGGATAAGGCACATGGTTCAAATACTTGGTAACTAACTGAAAGGTTGGGCATAGTATGAGGAAGGACCAGTCCCTAGAAAAGGAAATCATGTTTGGCAAAGAGGTGGTATCGTGACTACATCAACTGTCTTAAACATAACAGAGATTGTGGTGATGGTGCAATCAGTCAGGGCTTTGCTCTGTTGGACTATAAGACGTTGAATATGAGATAGATTCAGCTTAATAGTAAACAACAACTATTGAAAGATGGTAGTTCAAGTTTACCCAGACACATATCAGAAGAAAGGTCTGATGATCTGCTTAAGAAAATACCAGTCATTGAAATCATTGTAGAACACACATGGTGATGGTTAGGTGCTGAGCCAGAGCTGGTCTGACTGCTTCATTTCAGTAACCACAACCACACAGGTACATAGCACCAAAGCCGAGCTATGCCATGGGCCTTATGCAAATTCTTTCTTTCACTTTCACCTTTCACAGTGCTAAGCAGTAAGATTTATACATTTCAAGAGACTTATTCGGGGTCTCTTTCCTTTCCAAATGAAATTGGAAATTGTTTTTTCCATCTCATTGAAGAATAGAATTAGTATTTGTATTTGGATTGCACTGTACCTGTTGATTGCCTTTGGTAGAATTGTCATTTTCACAATATTGAGTCTTCCTATCAAAAACATGTTATGTTCTTCCATTTCTCCAGGTCTCTTTTTGTTTCTTGTATTAATGTTTTGTAATTTTCTTTGAATAGGTCCTTGGTGTTTCTAGTTAGATTTACTCCTAAGTATTTACTCTTATGATTAACTATTGTGATAAGTTTTGCTTTTCTTAGCTCTAGTTCTGCATTTTATTTGTCACTGTAGAGAAATCCAATTGACTTTTGTACATTGATCTTGTATCCTGCCACTTTGCTGAAATGGTCAACTATGTCCTGTAGTTTTTCCCCCTTAGTCTTTAGGGTTTTCTAAGTAAACTCCTCCATATAGATATAATTTTACTTCCTCTTTGCCAATTTGGATACCTCTTCTCCCTTCTTAGGGGATTACTTTGATGATGATGATGATGATGATGATGATGATGATGATGATGATGCAAGAGCCTACAGTGATGAAGGAGGAAGTTCAAGTTGCTCTGAAGGAATTGGAATAAAAAAAAAGCTCCTGGAGTTGACAGCATACCAATTGATTTATTTCAACAA
>NW_006399845.1:5505274-5508534 GCF_000299155.1 Elephantulus edwardii | reverse complement strand
CTATGAGTCGCAAGCAACTCGATGGCACATAACAACAACAACATTATTATTATGGTTTATTTAATTTGGATACCTCTTATTTCCTTATCTTGTCTTATTACTATTGCTAAGACTTTCAATACAATATTGAACATGAGAGAGGACAGTGGGCATTCTTTCCTAGGTTCTCTTCTCAAAGAGAATGCCTTTAATCTCTCTCCATTGAGAATGACATTGGCTCTTGAGTTTGTGCATATACTTTTTACTATGTTGAGGAAGTTCCTCCCTATTCCTATTTTGTTCAGTGTTTTAATCAGGAAAGGGTGATGGATTTTGTCAAAGGCCTTTTTCTCCATCAATTAATAGGGTCATATAATGTGATGAATTACACTGATTGTTTTTCTTATGTGGAACCATCCTCGCATATCCGTTATGAATCCCACTTAGTCGTGGTGATTTTTTTTTTTAATGTATCATTGGGTTCTATTGGCTAGTATTTTGTTCAGGATATTTGCATCTATGTTCATGAGAGATATTGGCTTATAGTTTTCTATTTTGGTGGTGTCTTTACATGACATCGGTATCAAGGATATGTTTGCTTCATAGAACGAGTCTGGGAAAATTCCATATTTTTCTATTTTCTGAAACACTTGCTCTTTATCTTTTTAAAGCTCATTTTATTCCTCTAGGCACATTGTGAGGCATTTTATAGCCAAGAAGGTAAGAATCAAAGACATTAGGATCCCTTATTAAAGTTGTACGGCTTTCATAAGATGAACAGGGTTGAATTATCTGACTTTGAAGCCAAGGCTTACAAGCACTGTGTGATATACATTCAGAGACCAGGTAAAATGGGGCTTGTGATTCTTATCAGAATCATGTTTCCGAAGAGCAAGGAAGATGGGGAAGAAACCCTAAGATCTGAAACTTCAGAATGAATACAGTCACAGGGTTCTCTAGCTCTGATGAGTCGTATCAGTGGCTCTCAAATTGAGCAGGCATCAGAATCACCTGGTTTGTTGCTGTTGTCGTGTGTCCTTAAGTCAACTATGATGGACAGGAACACTATGAGTAGTAGATGTAAACCTTACCCCACCCTGTGACATTCTCACAATTTTCCACATGTTAGAGTCCATTCTTCAGTCATTGTGTAATTCACCTTGTTGAGGATCTTCCTCTCTTTCTCTTACCTTCCATCTTTCCTAGCATGGTGAGCAAAGTCTAGACTTAATAAAACACATGTTTGGAATCTCTCTCCTTTAGATTCTTATTTGTGTATTTATTATATCTCCTCTCTTCATATTCGTGCCCCATGGTCCCACTGGACTTTACGTAAAAAGATAAAATTTTTACAGATGTCAACATGGGGACAACAGACAACATTAAGCCAAGTGTTCAAAGTCTTTGGAATGAGTGAATAATGATGATAATATTCATCTAGGGATTATATTTGGAGGACCACTGAGTTAGGTAATTTCCAGAATTTTCCAGTTCAATTTGAATATATATATTCCAGGTTCAGGCACAAGCAACATTTTGCTCCTTTCTCCAATAACAAAGACTTCCAGAGATTTTTCCAAAAGAATCAGATTGCTTCCCAAACAAATGACTCCTACAAAATAACAGCTTAATGAGTTAAAGGGCAAGAAAATAAGAAACATCCAAATTGAATTTGTTAAAGAAGACATATGGTTTTCCAAAAGTAATGGGTAACAGGGCTTGAGGCAAACTCTGAATCATATTATACTGAACTCAAAAGTTTGGGAAAATACTGCAAGATGGTTAACTGGACTTAAGATGCCTGAAGCATTCCCTATTTGTAGAATTCCATTTTGGTGGGTTAGCTTTTGACCCAAACTGTGTGAATCAACTTCTACCAAACGGTATTGTATTTCAGCACAGAAGAGAGGCTATTTTCAGTCAGGATTCTTCTTATTATTAATTTTCACTTACTTTTTATGTTAATATAATTAGCTCAAGTTACTTCTGTCTTCTTAGCAAGGAAGAATTTCCCTCTTCCTTGCCCCACATCCCCCCCCCCTTTTCTTAGTATGATCCAAGGATAAAAGATGTGAATTCCATAGTGAATTCCCTCAGTTCTGAAGCTTATCTCTTCATCTTCACAGAATAATATTTTCACTGCTGGTGACTGTGAACATTTATTGCAGAGGCATGGGAGCAGTTTTTGTTTGAAAATGGAGCCCACAAAGGGAGCCAGCACTGTAGAAGTGCAAAGTACTTCCAAAAGCCTCATAATAAAGCGTAGGGAACATCCGGGTACATCACACATCACTCTTAACTCTGTCTTTTGGTCCAGAAAGAACTCACTGGACCTATTCAAAGGTTTCTGCTTGTTTTAAGCTTATGAGTGTGAACCATTAGCAAATTTACACTTGACCAAGTTGTTCCCTCTTCTCCAGGGGAAAATTTTTTCCTCTCCTCTACTTCTTCCCTTTGGTGTTTTGTTTGTTCCCCCGTCCCCCTTTCTTTTTCTGGGCAATCAACTGCTTAATCCATTTTGCTACCTTGTTTGTTTGCACTGTTAATGCCCCAAGAGAATGGAAGAATCTTATGGTTCTTCATTCTATGAACTAAATAAAAACCATGGCTTGCATTATTATAGGGTTTTTATCTTTTTTACTTGTGGTTTGGAGCTACAATCAGATTTTGCCGCTAAATTTGTATGAGCTTTAGTAAATTGTAACCCCTCTAAGCTTCTGGTTTCGTGTATCAGCAGGAATATCTCTGCCTAGTTTAGAAAAAAGGTTCTCAAATCCTGGAAAATGAGTTAAAGTTCAGGTCCCAGGCCCTCCTCTCAGATTTTGAAACATAAGACGTGTCAGAAACATGGCTGCTCACTCACCAGGAAGGTGCAGCTGGGCGTGGCTGAGAAAGAACATGTACCATGTCACTATTTATTTGGTGGAAGAATTTAAGAGCTGGAGTGGGGGTCGCAGAGCGGACATGCCAGATGAACTGGGGGTCTGGCGGAAGGACTTTGTCAGCATTTGGGCGTGTCAGCTTGCTAAAACCCTGATAGGTCGTGTCCGCCTAGGATCTTGGGAGAGACTTAAGGTCAGCTGATTCAGGACTCTGGCTCCTTGATGCATGGCAGGTTTGAGGGCCCGAGGACAGTCTTTCATTCTTTTTGTTCAGACATTCCTCTAGGTCATATAGCCCTGGTGTACAAGTTGCCGTACAGCAGTAACTTGTGGTTGCTGTGAGGCTAAACACTGTGACACTGATGTGTCAAATGTGTTAATGGCTGGTTACCCAATGCG
>NW_006399845.1:5486121-5505174 GCF_000299155.1 Elephantulus edwardii | reverse complement strand
ATAGCTTGCCTCCAGAAACCCTATGAACCTGGAGAGAGGAAGAAAGACACCCAAGCGTTGAGGACTCTCCTTCATAGGCTTGCTATGAGTCGCCTGTAACTCGAAGGCACTTAACAACAAGAAGTTCTTATTTATCTTTGTCAGATGACTTACAAACCATGTATTCCTTTTATATACCTATAAAATAGAAACAGTATGCATCGCTATGTCATCAGAAGAGAGATGTGAGTGTATGCATTAGTTAAGTGCTTTCTATTTCGAACTGACTCATAGCTGACACTTTAAGTAGTTTTTCAGAGACAGTAATCCACACTTGGAAAGAGTGTTCATCTTTTTTTGCTGTGAAGCAGTTGGTGGATTTGAAACATTTGTTTTTGGGTTGGCAGTACATCTCTTTACCAGTAGGCCATTATAGCTCCAAGTGCATTAGAATCATGATTAGCAAATTAACCTTGAATCAATTTTGACTTATGATGATTCCTTGCGTGTCAGAGTAGAATTGAGCCCCACAGGCTTTTCTTGGCTGTAGTCTTTATAGAAGGAGATAACCAGGCCATTCTTTTGAGGTATTTTGGATAAACTTTAATTAGCCTCCACCCTTTTGGCTACCAGTTGAGGGCATTTACTATTTGCATTACTCAGGGATTATCTGCTAAGCAACACATATTTGGGGGTGTGGGGATATATCTGCAGTATAATTTATCATAACAAATGCAGAACTTGATCCTGGAAATGGGGTGCTGTAATAACAAACATCTCAATTATACAGTATTATCTTCACAGTTAGGTGAGAGGCAATGAAGAAACTGACGAAGGGACTGAAAATGTATGGATTACTTTATTTGGTGGCAAAAAACCAAATGTTGAAACTGTCACCTGTGTAAATTGAGGGGCAGGCCATGTGGGTACTGAGCTGGCAGCTAGAGAGAGAGGGAGAAGGGGTTAGTTTTAGAAAACAGAACATCACTAGTGTGTATAGGCTGCAACTGGCTGCAGCTGATAAAATGTTACATAAAAAAAGAGAGACTCTAGAAATGATGGGCGGAAATGAAAAGCAATGGGCTGCAGAAATAGGAGGTCCAGGAGGACTGGAAACTTCCTGGAGGTGATGTGAGCTATGTGATTCACAAAGGCTGAAAACACCAACTATCCAGGCGAACACACACTCAAATGAGGCAGGCAAACAGCCAGGTTTTGTATTGAGAGAACTCAATGAAGAAGTAAAACAGTTCTGAAAACTATGTCTTCACAAGAAATTGTGGGGACACATATATGACTCACTGCAGGCATATATGAAAGATCTACTGAGTTTTTGAGAGAGTTATACTTGTCTCCAAATCAAGAGAATTACGACGAGTCTTTGTTTTCATTGTTCCTTGATCACAAAGTCCTTAAAAAATAAATATCCCACAAGATCCATTTCAGATATAATATAGATTAGGAGGAAGAAGAACTTTCCAGAGCACAGTGTCAGGGAAATTCCTCACCCTTTCCTACCAGAGCACAGAATTGGGGTCTAATCAAGGAACCTCATTCATCATACAGGCCTTTATAACCATTTTCAGAGGTTGGTTACAAACCAGGGCTGTGGTGTCCCACATTCTTCCCTTTTTAACTATTGACCACAATTAAAGTGACTTTGTCCTATTGTTGCCTATCAGGAATCTCTATTAGGAGCAGTGGAATAAAAACTAGTCCTTTTATTTTGTCATTTTCAACTAGTGACGGCTGTACACCAGAAGTTCTAGATTGAGAATTTAATGTATTGACTGGATAGGAGCATTGCTGAGGGGAAAAGCCCAAAAAGATAGAAAGTGGCAGAAACACTTTCTGTCTACTCAGTATCCATGTGGGCTCCTTAGTCTCTCAGCTCCCTTGTAGGATGTTGGGGCCACAAAACTATTTCTGGGACCACATGACTCTTTTCAGAAAAGGATTGTGAATATATGTAATGAATGCCACATAAAGCCAAAGCACAGTAGGAACTAGTGTAAATTAGAATGCTTCTTGTTAACATTAAGACAAACAAAGAAACAAAAATCAGAAGATATCAACAGACCAGATCTCTGGGTTGCTGTTTGGGAAGGAGCATTGGAAAGAGTTACTGAAACTTAAAGTTCAGATTTTGTGCAAATAGCAAACAAATATGTTTTGTCAAGCCACTAAGATTTTGAAATTAACCTCACCTCCTCTGATCAATATGGCAGCCTTGGCTTGAGTTCTAAAGTGAACATGTATTTTGAAGAAGCATCTTAGATGATTCTAACACATATGGACCCCTCTATTAGAAAGACTTCATCACTTTCTCTAACCATCCATCTTTCCCACCATGATGTGTTTTCTAAGAACTGGTCCTTTCTGACAACATGCCCAAAATATATGAAACAAAATTTCACTATTTTTTCTTTTAATGAGTACCCTGGATGCATTTCTTCGAAAAGAACATTGGGTTTTTTGGCAGTCTGTTCAGTACCCTTCTCCAAGGATCCTCAACAAGGTGAATTGAAAAAGTGATTATAATAGTAGGTCCCAGCATTAGAGATTTTGAGGATGGCACAGGGTAGAGCAAAGCTCATGTCTCTTGTTCATAGGGTTGTTATGATTCATAGTTGACTTGACAGCACTTAACAGCAACAACAACAAGATCACAAGAAACACTAGGTTATGGTAAAGCTTAAATAATACATATCACTAATTTACAAAGCTAAAACTTGGCCATGGTGTTGCTTCTGACTTCTAGAGAAGAATAAAACTGTTCATAGAGTTTCCAAGGCCATACATCTTGTCAGCCATAGATTATTACATCTTTCTCCCAGAGAGCAGCAGATGAGTTCGTCAGATAACAGGTGCACTAATTTTAGCCCCATTTCTCCCATGAAAACCCAATGAAGTTGTAGGGCTTATAGGCTGAAAATAATTGTTGAAAGGGATTTTCCAAAATAGGAGTAAGATATAAAGTAGTTTTAATCAGAATTTCAAACATAAATGGGTACTGTATTCTTACGATGTTCATAATTTTTGTTGCTTTAATCCATCGTGATTGCCATGTAAGTGGCAACTTGAGCCACTATTTATGCTAGTGATAAAAACAGACCTATCCAGAGGGTCAGAACAAAAGAAAACAGGCAAGCTGGAGAAATTCCCACCCCAAATACCCACTCGGCTGCCTTTCCAGAGGACACTGCTGCCTTGGCTCCCTTCTGTGTTGGCCTAGTTCAGGGTTCAGGCCTCTCCACTAGCCTCTGGGCCAACTTCACTCTGAAAATATCCAGACCTGGAGGCAGAAATATCCTCCTTCTTTAACCTCCAACAATAACTCTTGCCAATTTGGTATTTACACACATAATCTGAAATGCATGTCCTTTCCCCATAAACCTGTCAATGTTTATTCCATCTGGTTCTAATAGGTCCCCTCATTTCTGAGTTTATTTGTATCTGCTCTGTGATTACATATAATTTTTCAATGTTTTTTTCTTTAAGCATAGGAATTGCAGTGCCAACACAAAGGTATATGATTCAAACTGACCTGCTGCTGTATGGGAGAAAAATGGGCAATTTCTTCCCACTGCCTTGGAAAACTCCCTGGATAGTCAGCTATGGGTCAGTTTTAACTCTACAGTACACAAGAATAACAGATAGTAGCTGAGAAGAGAACTCTGGTGGCCTAGTCTGTAGTGAGCTGCACTGTTAACCCAAAGAGTATGTGTCTCTGTTCAAATTTATCAGTGGTTCTGCAGAAAAATAGGTAGGCAATGTCCTTCCTCTGAGGAGCCACTGAAAACCCACTGGAGGGTCCATTATGAGTTGATTCTGACTAGATGGCAAGGAGGTTTCTTTTTTTTTTAGAGTGTTTAAGAGCTTCATTGTTGTTGTTGTTACATGCCGTCAAGTCGTAGATGACTCATAGTGACCCTATGAACGAAAGACCTGAGCACTGTTCTTACATAGAGTTTCCGGAGGCAAGACATTTCGGAAGTGGATGCCACTCCTGCTTCCAGGCTTGTTTTAGTCGGGAAGTTCCAGCCAACACTGTCTGCCATGGGTACCCATTACCATGTTTGGCACATCAGTGTCCCAATGTTCAGCATCACAGCAACCACAAGTTAACTCTCTACAGCAACACACAGACCAGTGCTATACTACCTAGAAGAATGCTACGTTGTCCTAGTGGAAAGAAAGTTATGCTACTAAGCCGGAGGTGGGTGATTTTACTCTGCGTCCCTCGGCCGGGTTCAAATAGTTTCCTGTCAAACGTTCTTCTAGGTGGTATAGCACTGGTCTGTGCATTGCTGTGCAGAGGTACCTCGTGGTTGCTGTGATGCTGAATACTGTGACACTGATGTGCCAATCGTGGTAATGGGTACCCATGGTGGACAGTGTTGGCTGGAGCTTCCTGACTAAAAAAAAAACAAGCCTGGAAACAGGAGCAGCATCGACTTCTGAAATGGCTTGCCTTCAGGAACTCTATGCACGAACAGTGCTCAGGCCTTTTGTTCATAGGGTCTCTATGAGTCGTCTATGACTCAATGGCACCTAACAACAACAACAACAACAACATTTAAGAGCTTAGACTTTGTTCCTTGCATCACAGCAGACTTAATGGGATTGTTTGGTAAATAAATCTCTGTCTGTGTATGTTCTCTATTCACTTGTAAAGGAATAATAATAATAATAATACCTACAGTGAAAAGTTGCTATGAGCATTAAATTAAACTCAGTGCTTTAATTGGCATGGATTTAAACAGCACATTGTAAATGCTCATTTCACTTTAGTATACATCAGATTGTATTGTTCCCAAATTGATCTTGCATTTCTATATTGTGCTGCCAAGCTTCAGAACTGGTGATTAACACCAAACCAAGTCAGTTGCTATTGATTTGATTGTGACTCAAGGTCCTGTGGCAGAAGAGGACTGCTTCACATGGTTTTCAAAGCTAGGACCGTGTGGCTTTTCTTCCAAGGAGTTCCTGGCTGGGTTTTAATGGCCAGCCTCCTGGTTAGTAGACTAGAGCTCAACTGTTGGGGTCACCTGGTACTTAATTTGAAGTTCCTCACTGGATTATGAAGGAGGTTTGCTAAAAACTCTAAACCACAGTGATAATAAAATTCATTTACATTAACCTTGAATAACATCATGCTAGGATTTGTTTTGTGTTATTTTTTAAAGATAAATCTTGAGAAAAAAAAATCAATTAAATAGGGAAATTATGATCTCTAGAACAAAAGGTGCTGGCAAAAATGGACAGCCACCTGCAAAGAAATGAAGCAAGATTTACACCTCACACAATACTCAAAAAACCAACTTCAGGTATATCAGGGACCTAGGGGTAAAACTGGAAGAGATCTATATTTGTTCCCATTCCAAAGAAAGGTGACCCAACTGAGTGTGGAAACTACAGAACAGTGTCATTGATTTCACATGCAAGCAAGATTCTACTGAAGATCATCCAAAAACGACTGGAACAGCACATCAGCAGAGAACTGCCAGAAGTCCAGGCTGGGTTTAGAAGGGGTCGTGGTACTAGGGATATCGTTGCTGATATTAGATGGATCTTGGCTGAAAGCAGGGAATACCAGAAGAATGTCTATCTGTGTTTCATTGATTATGCAAAGGCATTTGACTGTGTGGATCATAACAAACTGTGGCTGACTCTGAGAAGAATGGGAATCCCAGAACATTTAATTGTGCTAATACAAAACCTATACTTGGACCAAGAGGCAGTAGTCAGAACAGAGCAGGGTAACACTGCATGGTTCAAAATTGGGAAGGGTGTACACCAGGGATGCATCCTGTCTCCATACCTTTTCAACATGTATGCAGAGCAGATTATTTGAGAGGCTGGGCTCTATGAGGAGAATTGTGGCATCAGGATTGTTGGAAGATCTATTAACAATCTCCGTTATGCAGATGACACAACCTTGCTTGCTGAAACTGAGGAGGACCTTATGCACTTGCTGTGAAGGGTCAAGGACTGCAGCCTTCAGTATGGACTAAGGCTCAACGTCAAGAAGACAAAGATTCTCGCCACTGGACCAATTGGCAGCGTCAGGATGGATGACAAAGAGATTGAGAGTGTTCACAGCTTCACTTTGCTCGGCTCCACAGTCCACACTCTTGGTACCAGCAGTCAGGAAATCAAAAAGCGTATCGCGATGGGAAATACTGCCGTTAGAGACCTCTCAAACGTACTCAGGAGCAACAGTGTCTCTCTGGAGACTAAGGTGCGCCTGATACAGTTCATGGTATTTGCAATCGCTTGTTATGCATCAGAGAGTTGGACAATGACTAGGGAGGACAGAAGGAGAGTGGATGCTTTTGAGCTGTGGTGCTGGAGAAGGGTACTGAATGTACCCTGGACTGCCAGGAAAACAAACAGTTTCATCTTGGAGAGGATTAAACCAAGCTGCTCCTTGGAGGCAAGGATTCTGGGGCTTCGTCTGACATACTTTGGACATGTTGCCAGGAGGGACGGGTCCTTGGAGAGGGACATCATGCTTGGGAGGGTGGAGGGACAGCGCAGGAGGGGAAGACCCTCTATGAGATGGATTGATTTGGTGACTGGGGTAATCGGGATGGGTGTGTCAGAGGCGGTGCAGTTGGCGCAGGATAGAGCAGGGTTTAGAGCTGTTGTGCATAGGGTCGCTATGAGTCGGAAACGACTCGATGGCACGTAACAACAACAACAACATAAAGATCATCAGAGCAAAGTTAGGAGCAAATCTGGAAACCCCAATCTACTCATGAATAGAAAGAATAGCCATAAATCTATAACCTGGAGATGAGAAAATGGATGAATGAGACTGTCTAAAAATAAAATATTTATGTGCATAAAATAAACAACAAAACCACAGCGTAGAAAACCAACAGAGTAAAAAGGAAGTCCACAGACTAAGGAAAAGATCATCAATAACGTATCTGATAACGGACTCATATATAAAATTTATAGAATACTCCAGGACCACAACAAGAAAACATAAAACAACCTAATCACAAAATGGGCAGAAGATATGAATAGATAAAAAAAGTCAGATGCTCAAGAAATGAAAGAATTAATGATCAAAAATCACTAGTTATCGGAAAGCTGCAAATCAACACAGCATTGAGATATCATCTCATCCCAGCTACAACAGTAAAGTTCAACAGAATAGCAAACAACAAATGCTGATGAGGATACAGAGATATCAGAACTCTTATATACTACTAGTGAGAATGTAAGCTGGTACAACCACTATGGAAAGCAGGCTGGCACTCCCTTAAAGAGTTGAAGCTAGAAATACCATTTTATCCTGCTTTCTCACTACTGGAATTATATCTAAAATAAATCCGACTTGTGACACTAGCAGATGTATGTACAGCCACGTTTATTGTGGCAGTATTCACAGCAACAAAGAAGTGGAAGCAGCTCATGTGTCCATCAACAAACAAATGGGTAGAGAAATTGTGGGGCATTCACACAATGAAATTATGCAACGTTGAGAAATAACAAACTTGTAGAACTTTAAACAATATGAATACGTCTAGAAGAAATTATGCTGAGTGAAATATTTCAGTCAAAAAATGACAATGCATAAGAACACTTATGAAAAAGGATGATTATGATGTGTGTAGGAGAGAGTAAAAGAATTAATAGATTAGGAGCATTGTAATTGTATTGGACCCTCCACCTCTCTAAGTATCATGTTCCTCTCTGAGTAATAGCCCCTCCTAGCAACGTGGTTGAAGTATGTGAGATGAAGCCTCGTCATCCTTGCCCCCAAATAACACTATGGCTGCACTATATCCAATACATATTTATTTGTTTTTTTGGCAGTTCATGGGTTGTTCAGTGCTCTTTTCTAACACCAGAACTCAAAGGCATAATTTCTTCTGTCATCCCTATTTACTGTCCAGCTCTCAGGTGCAGTGTTGTTGTTATGTGCCACTGAGTCACCTGCAACTCATAGCAACCCTATGTATAGCAGCCCTAAACCCTGCTCTATCCTGTTCCAATCTCATTGTCTCTGACACACCTACCCCCATTACCCCAGTCACTGAGTCAATCCATCTCATTGAAAGTCTTCCTCTCCTGCGCTGTCCCTCCACCCTCCCAAGCCTGACGTCCCTCTCCAAGGACTGGTCCCTCCTTGCAACATGTCCAAAATATGTCAGACAACTTTTCAGAATCCTTGCCTCCAAGGAGCATCCTGGCTTAACCCTCTTCGGTATGGAACCCGTTCATTTTCTTAGCAGTCCATGATATATTCAATACTCTTCTCCAACAGAACAGCTCAAAGGCAACAATTCTCCTTCTATCCTCCCTAGTCATTGTCTAACTCCCTAATGTACAGCAAGTGATTATTCACACACACACACACACACACACACACACACACACACACACACACCACACACCTTAAATCAGGCAAATTTTAGTTCTCAAACTGATATCATCACTCCTCAATAATTTGGAGATGTTCCTGACTACAGATTTTCCAAGTGAGATGAAGTTGCTGATAGTTTAAATCTTTTCTCTATTATAATATTGGCCCAGTGGTAAGAATTTCCGTTTTCTTGATATTGAGATACAATCCATATTGAAGGCTGTATTCTATGCTCTTCTGCAGCAAGTGCTTCAAATTCTGCTCATTTTCAGCAAGCAGGGTTGTGTCATCTGCATAATGGAGGTTATTGATGAGTCTTTCTTTGATCCTGATGCCTTATTCTTCACAGAGTCCAGCTTTTCAAATTATTTTCTCAGCATGCAGATTGAATAGATACTGAGAGAAGATACAACCCTGACCTATCACTTTCTTAATTTTGGTCTATGAAGTGTTCCCTTGCTCTGTTTGCACAGTAGCCTCCTGGTTTAATAACAGGTTTCAAATGAGCACAATTAAGAGTTCTGGAATTTCAATTTTTCTCAATGTTATCCATAATTTGTTATGATCCATACAGTCAAATGCCTTTTATAGGCAATAAAACAGTGTAGACCTTCTTCTGGTATTTTTCACTTTTAGCCATCTGACATCAGAAATTATATTCTTGGTGCCATGGCCTCTTCTTAATTCCACTTGATCTTCTGGCAGTTCTCTGTCCTTGTACTACTGTCCTAGGCATTTTTAAATTATTGCCAGCAGTGTTTTGCTTGTATGTGATATTAATGATATTATATACTTTTGAATTTCTGAATCACCTTTCTGGGGAATGGAAACAGGTACATCTTCCAGTCCATTGACAAGAAATTGGGATTTTGAATACAAACTCACACAAATCAGAGTGTAAATCTCTTTAGAGTTTATTGTACTTGGGGGGAGAAACTGAATTAGTAGAACAAGGATCCATTTGAGCAGGCAGAGAGAGAGTGTGGCCTTTTCCAATCTGTCACATCTGTAGAAGTGCTGAAAGAACACCAGATCTCACTGCATATGCACACAGTCCTAGGGACTCTCAGTTGAATTTTTGAAGTAGATTTTTTATATGTTTATTTAATCATCCAAATATTGAATACCTTTTTTGTATGCCCTTGTAAGTTAGTAGTAGTCAAGAGTCATGGTCTTTAGATGTTTCACTTCTTTTTCTCTGTAAAGATGATAACCACAGTCCTACCACATGCTCACTGTAGCTTTCTCTCTCCTTCCCTTCTTCCTCCCTCCATCCGTTATTCATTTATGAACACAGCTATTAAAAGTCCTTTGTGACTTTGGAACCTCAAGTTGGGCTCTAAAGAATGGTCTTCTTTCCACAAGAAATAATGAAAAATGGCAAACAAATTATGGTAAACTGAAACATCAAAGCCAAGAATTGGTTCTGACTGCCTAGGATAGAGTATAGCTGCCCCGTAGGGTTAACTGAAAAGGCTGAAGGTTTCTGGTGCTGTGAATCCGTCAGCTTTTCTGAGGAAGAAAGATGAACAGTCTTGCTCTGTTGTGATTAACAAACTCAGAAACTTGATAGAGGATGTTCATGACTTGGACCTGCCTTAATGGTAGTGAGTGAGTTCTTAAGAAGTATTTATGGAAACAGACTTTAATCTTTTCCATGTGGAGGGCATTGTAGATTTGAAGAATTTACCCTTCAGTTAGAATTGTTTCAACTAGGACTTCTCACAAAATTTGCTAATGATCTGCAAAACATAATATATATTCGAGTTAAACTTCCTAAACTGGCAAAAAAATGAGCAGTTTGCTGGATACTTGCCACTTTTTGAGGTTTTATGCTTTATATATAATTTATTTGCTCCTAAAAAGCTTCTAGGGAGGTTCTGTCAGTGCAAGATTAAGTACTTTAATGTTGTTGTGATGTATCATTGAGTCCACTCTGACTAATAGTGACCCTATGCACAATAACTCTGAATCCTGCTCTATTGGCATTCGGAACCCACCTAGTTGTGGTTGTTAGATGTTGTCTAGTAAAGTATGCCTTATAGTGACCCTATGAACAACAGATCTGAACCCTGTCCTATCCTCTGCCATCCTCTAAGTCTCTGACACAGTCAAGCCCATTGCTGCAGTAATTGTATAAATCTACATTGTTGAGGGTCTTCTTCTCCTTTGCCGTTACCTCCATTTTTCTAAACATGATGTTCCTCTCCAAGAAATAACTTCTCATAGCAACATGCCCAAAGTATGTGAAATGAAGCTTCTTCATTTGTGCCTCCGAAGAGCACTCTGGCTGCATCTTCTCTAAGACATATCTGTTTGTTCTTTTAGCAGTCAATGGATATTCAATAATTTTTTCCAACTCTACAGCTCAAAAGCATCAATTCTTCTCTCATCCTTATTCATTGCCAAACTCCGGATGCAAGTGACTGAAATGACCATGGTCTGAATTAGATACATCTTAGTCCTCAAATTGACATCATTACTCCTCAATAATTCAGAGATGTCCTTGACTTTTCAGTGCAGTATGTCTCCTGGTCTCCTTACTACTAATACCAAGAGTGTTAATCGTGGGTCCAAGTAAGATGATGCCATTGACAGTGTCAGTCTTCTCTATCTATCATGATAGAAACCCACCCAGAGGAACCTTGAAGGATCTGGAAATCTTGAAAGCATGGAGCCTACCTACTCTGCACACATGGGTTTAGCATGAATTCAAATCAACTTGAGCTGGCTAGTTTTTTAATGACTGAGTAACTGTTTTAAAAAAAGAAGCATATTATAGTGTCAAACACATCCCATAGAAGTTCAGTGACACAGGGGGTATTTGAGAGCTATACAGGCCAATCTCTGAATTTCTGTAAGCTTCCTGATACCATTCGAATAGCTCAGGATTGGCTGTCAAGGCTCTAGCTCCTCAAGCTCTAAATAGCTACTCTACCCGCTCTTGACTTGGCTAATGCTTACAATGTCTACTCATCTTTCAGGCTTCAAATCAGTGACCTTACTTGACCTAGCTCTAAACCAACTCCAATCTAAATTAAGTTACTCTGTAATTCTCAAAGTACCCCTTGAATTCCTGACATAGCATTTTCTACTACCTAAAATTAAACTTTATTTGGTGTGTGCATGGCTATTTTGTAAGATGTCTCTCCTAATCAAGCTAGTCAAGATATGAAAATAAGAATGACTATAATTCACCACTGTATTTCCAGTACCTAGCACAGTGCTTAGTACATAGTATTTTTTGTATAAATAAATTATTAGATAGCACTGGAATGCTCTTTTTTAACCTACCAGTCCACTAATATCTTTATGCTGCCTGAATTTCTGCTTATTCCTCTTATAACTATTTGGATTGCCAGATAATGAGGGATCCTTACATAGTTTCCATATTATATATAATTACATATTAAATAGGAGAAGGATGCACTACACTATTTCCTCCTGTGCTATTCACTGCCTCTGAAAATCCACTCTTTCTGTGGGGGTATGTTGTTGTTATTGATTGCTGTAGACTTGAGCATGACTCGTAGTGACCCTATGAACAAAAGGCCTGAAGTCTTTTTATAGCTATTGTCATTTATCAAAGTTCATAGAGTTTCTATAGGCATCTTCTTTAGGAAATAGATGCCACTCCTGCTTCTAAACCTGTCTTCAACTGGGAGCTCCACCAAACATTGTCAACCATGAGTAACCATTATGGCATTGGACACCCCAATGGCACAAGGTTCAGCATCACAGCAACCCCAGGTTACTTCAGGTTATTGACAAAAGATTGCTTACTCGTACCACTTAGAAGGTTCCTCCAAAATATAATAATAACGGACTTTTAAATACAAAGGCCCTCTCGGAAGTCTTCTGACTCTAACTTAAATAAACAAACAAACAAAAAATAACTAATATAGTATGTTATTGTTGTTATGTGGCATTGAGTCACCTGCAATGTATAACGACCCTATGTACAGCAGTTCTGAACCCTTCCCTGTCCTGAGCCAGTCTCACTACTTCTGACACACCAACTTCCTCCCAGATACTAATCAGTCCATCTCCTCCGGGGTTGTCTTCTCCTGTGCTTTCCGTCCAACCTTTCGAGCATGATGTCCTTCTCCAAGAACAGACTTCTCCTGGTCACTAGCACAAAATATGTGAGATGGAGCTTCAACACACACATAGAGAGTCGCAGGCAATTCATAGTGACCCTATGAATGAAAGTAAGTCCTGGAGACTTCCTATATAACTTTCGTCTTTTCTCCAGGTTCATAGGGTCTCCAGAGGCAAGCTATTATTGAAGTGGATGCCACTCATGCTTGAAAGCTTGTTTTAATTGGGGAGCATCACCAAACACTGTCTACCATGGGTAACAGTATTCAGCTGTACAGAAAGTGGACATAGCACAGTTACACGACCTAGAAGAATAATTGACCAAAAACAATTAGAGGCAGGCCCGAGGGCCGCGGAGTAGAGTCATCCACCTTTGGCTTAGGAGCATGGCTTTCTGTCCGCTAGGCCAACATGTGTGTGTGTATACATACACACACACACACACATACATAGATGGACAATCTCCTGTCTCTGAAAACATTTTTTTTAAAGAGACACAGGTAAATCCACCACAGTCACTAAGAGGGCAAAACAGCTAAATGCCTGGCTTTCAGCATTTTATGTTTGGTAGAATGATTTCTCTCATTTTTATTTCTCTTTCGGAAATAGGAGTACCAGGAAAGGGGCAGGGCCCTATTCCATATTTTTAAAAGTTCTGCCAAAGTATTTTCTAGACTATATATTTATCTCCCTTGAGATGGGTTTTGTCATTCTGCTGACATCACAAAGCCTACAGAAAAGTTTCTGGTTTTACGGTGTAACTTTTCTTTCCTATTATAGATGCCTTAGAACCTAAGAAGAAACAAGTGTATTCTGTGAAGCTTCTTCCCTTTGACATCTCAAACTCCCAGCAGGCTTTGCTATAGTGCTGTCCATTTATCCCTGGGGGCCACTTTTGAAATTGACTCTGTGACCAGCTCTATGAACTCTATAAAGCTCTATGAAGTAAAGCATCATTATGAAGGAGGTGTTCTTAGAAATGGCTCAGCGGGGTCTGAACTCCAATTCTTCATTCTGTGCTCAGACCAATTGCTCTTGAGTGTTCAGTAAAGACAATTGTTTTATTGCTTCCATCCTCAATAGCTGGGTGTTCTTTTATTTTATTTTTTTTTAAAATTAATAGCAACAAGCACTATTGATAACTCTCTAATTTCACTTCCCTAACGATTACTGATAGGGTGATCCAACAGCTGGATCATCCGCTTTTGTCCTTCTCAAATAAGGAACACCTTTTCACAGCAGTTTTCAAGCACAACTAAAACATGTTATGTGAGACCTTGGAGATTAGAGTCCCTCAAAAGAAGCAGAACGCTTTAATAGGACCTCAGCTTATTATCTATAATCTAAACTCTGTTAAACCCAAGGGGTCTGAAGTGGATGAAAGAAAATGAACAGGTGTATAAATACAAGTACAGGCATAATATGAATATAATTCTACTAAATAAGCAAGTAAACAGACCCCACGTTTTCTTTAATTTAGTTGCCTTTAAATGTGGTAGTACTTTTACGAAGTATTAAACACACAATAACATTTACTAAAACTCTCTAAACACTTGAAAGACATAAAAACCTAGTAGCAAAGTTCACGTCTACCCAAAGTTGTCTCAGAAGAAAGGCTTACTTTTTGAAGAACCATCACTGAAAATCCAACTGATACAGTTCTGCTTTGGCATAGGAGGGTTGCCACGAATCAGTCAACTACAGGGCAACTGGTTTATTTAAATACAATGAGGTTTGGGTTTAAACTGACCCATGCTATGTAATCAAATGTTGCTAATTTTTATTTGAGGATGTGGAAGGCTTAATCTTGTACAATTCAAGCTTAATATCTGAAAACCACAGAGAGGGCAGTATCTTTGATGATGAAAATTCTAACCATGGACTTTCTGGACTGTAAGATTTCCTTTCAGTTTCTCGTGGCTCAACGGCTTAAATAATCTAGGAAAACTAAGTAGCAATGAACATTGTTGTTGTTAATTGCCATCAAGTCATCTGTCTTTGACACACCTACCTCATTACTCCAATTATTGTATCAATCCATCTCATCTGGGCCTTCCTCTCCTATGGTGTCCCTCCACCCTTCCAAGCATGATGTCCTTCTCCAAGGACTGATTCCTCCTGACAACATGCCCAAAGTATATGAGACAGAGCTTTAAAATCCTTGCTGCTGAGGAGTAACTTGATTTCACCTTCTCAAGAACATAGCTGTTTGTTCTCTTGGCAGTCTACAGTATGTTCAATATGCTTCTCCAGCATCACAGCTCAAAGGCATTTTATTTCTTTTCTTCATCCTTAGTCATTGTCCAGCTCTCTGATGCATAGCAAGTAATTGCTAAAACCATGGCCTGGATTAGGCACACTTTAATCTCTAGACTGAGATTGTAGTTCTTCAATATTCTGGAAAGATCCCTGACAACAGATTTTCCCAGTGCAATTCATCTTTTGATTTCCTGACTGCTGCCACCAAGAGTGTTGATTGTGGAGCCAAGTAAGGTGAAATTGTTAACAGTCTCAATCTCTTCTCCATCTAATATGGTGTGGTTAATCGGCCCAGTAGTGAGAATCTTTGGTTTCTTGATTCTGAGCTTCAGTCCATATTGACTACAGTTCTTGATCTTCTGCAGCAAATTCTTTAGGCCCTCCTTAGTTTCAGCAAACAAGGTTGTGACATCTGCATAGTGCAGGTTGTTGATGAGTCTTCCTCCAATCCTGATGCCACATTCCTCCTCAGAAAGTCCAGCCTCTCGAGTGATCTGTTCTTCATATAGATGGAAAAGGTATGCATCTCTGACATACTTTTTTCTTTATTTTGAACCATGCAGTGTTTCCCTGGTCTGTTTTGACGACTGCCTCCTGGTCCATGTATAAGTTTCGCATGAGCAAGCACAAGTAAATGTTCTGGGATTCTAGTTCTTCTTAAAGTTAGACACAATTTGTTCTGATCCACACAGTTAAACACTTATGCACTGTCAATTAAACACTGATAGACATTCCTTTGGTACCCTATGCTTTCATTGGTGATATTGTTTCTAGTGCCACGGCCTCTTCTAAACCCAGCCTGCACCGCCTATACTTATATAACACTATAAAGAATGTTTATGACCAGAAAAACTTTCTCACATAATACTTTTTAAAACAAAGCATTACGGCTAATATTATCATTAATTTATGGGTAAAAGTATGTTTAGGGTCCAAGACCATTCAGTAAATTAAATAAGAAATTGTCTTGTTTGAACTTCAAAAGATGCACAAGGCTGTAATCTTTACAGAAGACTATCGGGTTCTTTCTCTCATAGAGAAGCTAGTGCATTAGAATCTGTAATCTGCTGAGTGTTTCCCACCAATGCTCCTTGTGACAATGAGAGTAATGGAAAAAATGGTCAACAGATTATAAGAGGCTGCTATTGTTTTTAACTTGTTTACCTTAAATTCATCTAGAAAAGTAAACAAGGGGAAAACAAGTCAGTGGAAGAAGAGAAAAAAGATAATTTCTTTTCTTCTTGAGATGAAGTTAATGTAATCATAATAAATAGAATGTGAATCTGTGGCATCTGAAATTAGCCAATGGCAGAAGTTTGCAAAATTTGAATGTATAAGACCTAATTAGGGAAACAAACTGTTGGTACTTTTATGATTGATATGTTGTTGTTTGCTTTGCTAAAAGCAAGCAACATTTCTGTCGTTCTTACATGCTTTTACAAATACTACATTAAGTTTACTTTCTTGTGGCTCACAGATCAGTTTTCATAAAATGGGAATTCTGGAGAGGCATAAAACAAAACCAAAAGAAAAAAGAGAGGCTTTAGTGAGGCCTGGACTTATAGAAAAAACCAAACAGAACAAAATCCAGTTGCTTTTGAGTTGTTTCCACATCATGGGAACCCCACACTTGTCCCAGTAGAAGGGCGCTCCAGAGAGTTTCCAGTGGCTGATTTTATTGTAAATGACTTGATAAGGCTTTCTCCTTAGGTGCTACAGGGTGGATTTGAACCACCAGCCTTTCAGTCAGCAGTTGAGCACATAACTCTAAATACTACCCAGGAACTCCTAGCTTGATTTCCAGTAGATGCTTATTATCTGGTTAAGGGCATGATGCAAATGGTACATGAGATGTACTTAGCTATGAAGACAAAGGTTTTCAAGTGCATGGTAGTATCCATGGTCAGATACTGTTGTTATGAACCATTGAGTAGGAACTAACACATAGCTGACTAATAGCACGTTTTCAGAGGCAGTAAATTGGACAAATCCATGGAACATCTTGTGGATTTGAACTGCCTGGTTAGAAAAATGGTAAGAATTTGGCTTGCTTTATTTTAGCCAGACAAGTGATGTGGACATGGTGGCATAGTTGGCAGACATTTGTGCTGCTTTTCTCTGATGATTTTAGTCTTATCACTGTCTCTGAGTCAGAAAGAACAACGATTTACTCCTGTGAAATTTATAACCCTAGAAAGCCAATAAAAGGGTCAGCTATGAGCTGCTTCTGACACAAAGGCAATGAGGATTATTTTAGAATATATAACAGAGATGCATGAGAAACAATGCTTCAAGTTTTTAAGCTGAAAGTAAATTTTAATATGATTGTATTCTGCACTCACATATTTCTCCAACCCCGAGCTAATCTCTCCATGTCTCTGCTCAACTAGAATTTTAAAATCTCAACCTGTTGAAAGCCTCTGGTACCAAGTCATCTTGCTACCTAACGTTAAGCTCTCTATACACAAACTGTGACAGCTGAAATCCTCTGTGGGCCTTTGCTAATGGGTCCCCAATATAGACCTTAGGCAACTGGAGGCCGGCATGCTTCACAGGGGCACTCTTTTCTGGAATCCCCTGTGTCTATTTCTCTATCAAGGCTGAGCTTGCCAACTTTCTGGGCTTGGTGCCAACCCTATATTTTTAGAATAATAGATTCACAATCTAAGGCTGGAGTTTTAAAAGTGCAATTTTCTCCCTCTTTTTCTTAAAGAATTGTTATAGTCAGAACTGATAACTAGATCTTTTTAATTCTTTAAATTAATGTGTGATTTTAAAAATTTAATCATTTATTTAATGAATTTCTTCAATTTTCAAAATTATGCCTTGTACAACATGCTTGCAGACACGAGTACTGAAACTAAAAGCATTGTAATAGTTGTAATAAGATACTCAAGGACTAAAATAAATTAAAGGATTATATAGTAAAGCATGCTATCTAACTTCTATTATCTACATACATACATAGAATGCACCTTTTTATCCAAAATGCATTTTTATAATCCCTAATGTGTTGGAAGGTGGTTTGGTTTTTGACACTTTGAAAGCAGAGAATGGATTGGTGATATTGCACTAGTCTACTCCCTTTTTGTTAACACCATGATTTTGCAATTAGAATGCCTGGAAATACCATGGACTGCTAGGAGAACAAGCAGGTTTATCCTAGGGAGAGTGAGACTAAGCTGTCCGTTGGAGGCAAGGATTCTGAAGCTTTATCTGACATACTTTGGGCATGTTGCAAGGCAGGACCAGTCCTTGGAGAGGGATGTCATGTTTGGGGGTGAAGAAGGACAGCACAAGAGAGGAAGACCCCCTCTATGAGATGGCAATTGGTAAATTGAATGGATGTAGCTTGAAAGTTGGAAAACTGGAAATCGTTCAAAATGTAATGGAATGCATGAATATTCATATACTAGGCATTAATGAGAAATAATGGACCAGCTATGGCCACTTGGAATATGATATATGGTATACTATGCAGAGAATTAAAAACAGAAGAAGAATGGTGTTGCATTCATAGTAAAAAAAAATAAATTTCAAGTTCTATTTTGAAATACAATGTTGTGAGTGATAGGATAATATCACATGCAAGGAAGACCTGTTAACACGACTATTATCCAAGTATAAGCTCTTACATCTAGTGCTAAAGAGGAAGAAACTGAGATTTATAACCAAATTTTGCAGTCTGAAATTGACTGAATATGTAGTCAGGATGACTGGAATGAAAAAGTAGGAATCCGTGAAGAAGAAACAGTGGTTGGAAAATATGAGCTTGGTGACAAATGAAACTGGAAATAGAATGATTGAATTTTGTATTTACAATGATTTATTCTTTGCAAATACTTTTTCTAAAAGGCACAGTAGGTGACACTTTACATGTGGATTTTACCTGATGGCCTTCATAGGAATCAAATGGAATACATTTGTGGAAGAAATCATTAGAGAAATTCAGTATCAGCAGTTAAAACTAGGCCAGGGGCAGACTGTGGGTCCAACCATCAATTACTGATACGCAAGTTCAAAATGAGGCTAAAACAAATGAAAGTAAGTCCACAGGAATCAAGATATGGTATTTAATCAATTCCATTTGAATTTCATGATCATCTTTTTTTAAAAATTTATTATTAATTTCAATGAAAATTTACAGAGACTTTGGGTTTTCATTGATTCATTGTTAAACTTTTCTCTGCTCCCAACCCTCCCACCTAGTACACTACCTTCTTGGAAAAGTAAAAGAAAAATTCTTTCATTGTTTTACGAACCCTCCTCCAGGTCCACTCCACTATGCAGCCTTCTATCAGGACTCCTGTCTTGACAAAAATACCTAATCA
>NW_006399845.1:5481661-5483531 GCF_000299155.1 Elephantulus edwardii | reverse complement strand
GAAGCTGCACTGCAATCCTGAAGGCATGCAGTTCAAAGCCAATCTCCTCCAGTGCAATTACCTGCCTCTGAAAACCTGCTGGAGGGTCAGCTGTGGGTCAGTTCCAACTCTATGGTACACAAAACCAACAACAATATTAATCTAATCTGACCTAGCAAGAATTAGACTTTTACACTATCAACCAACCAACCAACCAATCAATCAATCAATCAATTGGCTTGTCTAGGTAGTCTCTAAAGATATAAAAGATGATTTTTCTCTCTTTATATGATTTTTAAAAAATACCCATTTTGCTGAACTGAATTTAAAGGCCTCAGATAGATTCAGGTTGGGAAGAAGGAGTGGCATTCACTTCCTAAACTACATGTCTCTGGAAATTTTATGAACATAGAGAAATGATGTTAATCATAGAACAGGGTTCAGTTCTTTTGTTCATAAGGTAGTTATGAGTTATATTCAACATGACAGCACTTAACCATTGCTAAGTGAGTCTAGAGTTGTTATATTTTGAAGGAACATTCACCTAAATTGTATATCACTCTTCTGTCAATTTACTGTATTTAGGTAATCTGGGTTTGCTGTGATGCTGAACCTTGTGCCACTCGGGTGTCAAATGCCATTACGATTGACCAAGATGGATAGCGTTTGTTGGAACTCCAAGTTTAAGACAGTTTTGAAAGCAGGAGTAACATCCATTTCCTAAACAACATGCCTATGGAAAATCTATGAACTTGGAGAAATGACGATAATTATAGAAAGGCATCAAGTCTTTTGTTCACAGAGTCACTATGAGTCGTGCTTGACTGGATGGCAATCAACAACAACACATACTATACAGTTTAAAGTACATGAGAGTTGTGCAACTATCATCAGAATAAATTTTAGAACATTTTAAACATCGCCCCCACCATTCTATTAAACATTCCAAAATAGGAATGTCATAACCACCAAGTCAATTCCTCTTGCTTCCTCTGAGCCCCGTTGTTGATGTGCTCTCAAGTCACTTGAGACTCAGAGCAAATATATGTAAAACAGCTCCAAGCCCTGCTCTATCTTGATCCAACCAAACTGTCTGACACATCTATCCCCATTACCCAGTCACGGAGTCAGTCTAACTCATCCAGAGTCTTCCTCTCTTGCCTTGTCCTTCCATCCTTCCAAGCATGTTGTACCTCTCAACGGACTGCCCCTTTATGAAAACATGCCCAAAGTATGTGAGAGAGAGCTTCAAAATTCTTGCCTCCAAGGAACAGTCTGGTTTCACCCTCTCCAGGATAGATCTGTTTGTTCTATTGTCAGTCCATGGTATGTTCAATACTTTTCTCCTGCACCACAGCTCAAAGAATCACTTACTCTTCTGGTCATTGTCTAGCTCTTGATGCATAACAAATAATTGTGAAGATCATGGCTTGGATTCGGTGTATCTTAATCTCTAAATTGACATACTTTTTCAACACCATGAGGAGACCACCCCACTGCATGGAGACAGGAGCACTAATATCACAGAGGAGTGGAGAGGAACTAGTCCAGCATTTAAGCTGAACGAACTGAAGAACAAATTCAAGCCTCAAGCTGCAGTCCTTAAGGATGCTATGGGCAGGATGTTTAATGACTCAGGAAGCAGCCAAATAAAATAGAAGGAATAAACAGAATCACTGTACCAAAAAGAATTGATGGACACAGAAGAACTTCATAAACCAAAATATGATCAAGAGCCTATGGTGATGAAGGAGGAAGTTCAGGCTGCTCTGAAGGAATTGACAAAAAAGCAAGGCCTCATGAATTGATAGCATACCAATTAGTATATTTCAGCAAACAGATGCTGCCCTGGACATGCTTACCAGGTTGTGCCACGAAATCTGGAGGAAAA
>NW_006399845.1:5472859-5480051 GCF_000299155.1 Elephantulus edwardii | reverse complement strand
TGCTTGGAGAGGGACATCATGTTTGGGAGAGTGGAGGGACAGAACAGGAGAGGAAGACTCTCAATGAGATGGATTGATTCTGTGAGTGGAGCGGTGGGAATGAGTGTGTTTGAGACGGCAAGGCTGGCACATGATATTATGGCATTTAGGGCTCTTGTACATAGGGTCGTTATGAGTCTCAAGCAGCTCAATTGCACATAACCACAACAAACAACATATTAATATCACATGAAAGTAAGATACTTCTGAAAATTAGCCAAAAATGGCTGGAACAACACATCAACAGAGAACTGCTAGATATGCAGGCTGGGTTTAGAAGAGGCCATGGCACTAGGGATAGCATAGCCAATGTTAGATGGATCTTAGCTTAAAGCAGAGAGTGTCAGAGAAATGTTTGTGTTTCATTGACTATACAAAGGCATTTATTTGACCTTGAGGATCAGAACAAACCGTGGCTGACTCTGAGAAGAATGGGAATCCCAGAACACTTGATAGTGCTCATGCACAACCTATAGAGCCCTTGTTGTTGTTGTTGTTGTTGTTGTTGTTATGTGCTGTCAAGTTGCTCATGACTAATAGTGACCTAGACAACTATTAATAAAATCTTCTTTTTATCTCTCTGTTGTTGCATTCTCTACATTCTTTACTTTTTTATTTAAATAACTAAAACCAAATTAATTCACTTTGACAACTGTTGAATTGTAAATTTGATTATTTTACCATTGACATTCATCACATTAACCACATTACAACATTTGATGTTATTTAATGTGGCTTTTAAAAGATATATTTGCTTAGACGCATTATCGTTGAGTCAGAACTAACTCATAAATGACCAACCCTCTGGCAGATGTTTTAAGGAGCTCTGGTGACCTAGTGATAAGAATCTGAGTTGAAATTCTAAAGGCAAGCAGTTCAAATCCAACAGTTGCTCCAATGGAGAAGAATGGACAATCTCTTCTCCTGCAATTCATTGCCTTAGAAAACCCACTGGAAGGTCAGCTATAGGTCCATGCAGACTTGGTGGCACACAACAACAATAACAGATGTCTGAAGGTTGTAAATCACAAGGGAGAAGATTGCTTATCTTTCTTTAGTGGAGTTGCTCGTGGATTTGAAACTCCAGACAGGCACTGCTTTTGGATGAGCAGTGAATTCACTATAGACAACATCCCCCCAATGTTAATTTGATCTTAAAGGATCTAATCCATTGTTGTTATATCTTTCAGTTGGCTTCAAGTCATAGCAATCTTAAGTACAACAGACCAAAACCTTGTTCAGCATTGTACCAATTTCACAATCCATGATATCTTTGAGCGCAATGTTGTAGACCCACTGTGCCACTCCATTTTACTGAGGATCTTGTTCTTTTTCATTGACCCTCTTCTTTAGGAAGCTCTGGTGGCCTAGTCTGTAGCCAGTCATGGTGCTCACTCCTGAGCACATCTCTCTGATGGGTTGAATCCACCAGCAACTCTGCAGGAGAAATATGGACCAATTCCTCTCATGCGCATTACAGCCTCAGAAAAGCCACTCAAGGTTCATTCATGATTTGGATCCAAATCAACAGCAATGAGTTTGAAGTAGCTTTTTATTATTATTAATTTCATACAAAAATTCATAAGCATTGCATTTTACATAATCTTTTATGTTTGAGTTTTGAATTTACTTTATCTCTATGATGACTTTTCTTGAAGTACTAGTTTGTCTTGATAACATGTCCAAATTATATGAGGTGAAGGCTTGCCATCTTAATTTCTAAGGTACATTCTAGCCTCCTTTTTTTCAAATTAAAAGTTATTTGTTCTGAAATTTCAAGATACATTAACATTCTTTGACAACAACATAATTAAAAACTGTAAATTCTTTATCTTTACATTCACTGGCTTTTACACGAATATGGAACAATTTACAGCACCATGGATTCAAGGAGATGCATCTTGGTCCTCAAAGTAACATCTTTGCTTTAAACGTTTTGAAGAGGCTATTTGCAACGTATTTGTTCAATACAATAAATTTAATCTATTACAGAGGATTGAAGACTAACATATGTCTAATTTAGACCATGATCTTATCAATCCTTGATTTGAATCTGAAAGCTGGAAAATAAAGATGACAGAAGAATTGATGCATTTAAGCTGTAGTATTGCAGAAGAGTATGGAATATCACATGGGTTGAGAAAGGCACAAACATACATATCTTGGAAATAACACAATCAGAGTAATCCTTGCAGACTAGAATGGTAAAGTTTCATCTTACATTCTCTGGGCAGGTTGCTAGGAGAGGCTATTCCTTGGAAGAGGACATCATGCTTGAAAAGGTGGAAGATGTATTGACACAGTACCACAGGAGTGGGCTCAAGTGTGTCGGTTTCCTTTGGGTATTTAGTTATGATTAACTAAATAAGTTTCCCACTGTTAGCTTTGGTATATGCATGGGTATATTCACATTTTATTTTATATGTACATTTTAACTTGAGTGTAGAACTATTACCTATGAGTAGTCCAGGGAGTAAAACTTTCACATGTGCATAATTAATTTTGTTGCCTTTCTGCTAGTAAATCTTTCTGCTTCTAGATCTACTGCCTATATATTACATCTATATATCTGCCTATAAACAGTCTATTGTAGATAGTTTATTATCGTGGATATTATAAATTTATGTATGTAATAGTTTTTGTTTTGTTGATTAAGTTTTCTGTGTACCTCTCCGAGTCTTCTCTTCCTATAATGGAATTTGGCATACAGACTCATTATTCACATATTTCTTTTTCTACATCTATCTTAATATATTTCTATTATCTATATTTTGCTTACATTGTCCTTTTCTCACTCTTGATTTTACTTCATTGGTGTGTGCTATTGTATCAGTGAAAATGAAGGAGGTTATAGTTTCTTTGTAATACATGATTAATTTAGTTATTGTTTTTCTTATTCAATATCATCTTTTATTTATATAATTTTAAAACACAAGTCCTATATTTTTTTTTCTGTTTTCAGGGTCACATATTAAATTAACTTATTGCGTTTTTCCCAAACATCAATATCTAAAAGGGATTTTTATCTTGTAATGATTTTTCCTACTTAGAGGCTCACTATCCAGATGAGATGATCAATTTGGATTAATATATAATGTTGGTCAGTCCAAAGGAATATTAAGGATTAAGGATAGCAAAATCTCAAGACTCTTATTGGAATGTGACATCACAAAAATGGAACGAGCAAAGAGGATTAATTAAAAAAGAATTATTTTTTGTAGGTTACATTTTTCTTGAGATCAGACTTCATTTTGGAGACAGATTTTTATCAAGTCTTTCTGGTGAAGGGAGCAGTTGGATATTTGATGTGCTACTCGCCTATTTTTTCACTTTGATTTCATATTGGGGCTCCTGGACATTGACCTTATTATCTTCTTAATGGCCTTTCATCGGATTTCTGAGGATCTTGTTGAGTCATAGTTGAACCAACAACACATAAAAACAGCACAGGTTGATTCTAAGTCCTACTAACTCTATAGGATAAAGTTAAGCTGCCCCACAAAGTTTCTGAGGCTATAAACATTTATGGACTTGAACCACTGACCTTTCACAAACATCCCAAAACTTAAATGAATCTACTACCTGGGTTCCAAATGTCTATTAACAACAACTAATTTTATTTGGTGGATGGATAGATGGGGGAGCAGGTGAGAATGATGGGGTGAAGGAATGGGAAAGAGAAAAATGAAAGAACCCAAAAAGACTGAGTAGTGATGGATGTGTTCTATCTCCATACCTTTCCAATCTTTATGCAGAACAGATTATCTAGGAGGCTGGGCTCTATGAGGAGATGTGTGGCATCAGAATTGGAGGAAGAATCATCAACAATCTGTGTTATGCATATGACACAACCTTACTTTCTGAAACTGAGGAGGACTTGAAGTGCTTGCTGCAGAAGGTCAAGGACTGGAGCCTTCAATATGGATTGAAACTCAACACCAAGAAAACAAAAATTCTAACCCCTGGGCTGATTGGTTGCATTGTGATGGATGGTAAAGAGATTGAGATTGTAAACAGCTTTAGTTAGCCTGGCTCCACAATCAGAATTCTTGGCACCAATAACCAGGAGATTAAAAGACCTATTGCATTGGGAAAGTCTGCTGTCAGAGACTTCTTCAAAGTACTGAAGAATAATGATGTCAGTCTGGAAATAAAGGTGTGCCTGCTATAGGCCATGGTCTTTGCAATCACTTGCTATGTGTCAAAGAACTGGACAATAACTAGTGATGGTAGAAGGAGAATGGTTTGAGCTGTGGTAGAAAAGAGTATTGAATATACGATGGGCTGTTAAGAGAATGAACAGGTTCATTCTTGAGAGGGTTAAACCAGGCTGCTCCTTGGAGGCAAGGATTCTGAAGTTTCCTCTGATATACTTTAGACATGTAGCAAAGGGGGAACCAATCCTTGGAGAGGAACATCATGCTTAGAAGGGTGGAGGGACAGCGCATAAGAGGAAGACCCTTGATGAGATGAACTGATTCAGTGACTGGGGTAGTGGGGGTAGGTGTGTCAGAGACAATAAGATTGTCACAGGATAGACCAGAGTATAAGGTTGTTGTACATAGGGTTGCTATGAGTCGCAGGCAACTAGATGGCACAGAATGACAACAGCAACAACAACAACAATGATGTATATAATTTGAAGCAGATGCATCCATTTCCTGAACAACAAGCCTCTGGAAACTCTATGAACTTTGAGAAATGAAAAGACTTATAGAAAGGTTTCAGGTCTTTTGTTCATAGTGTTGCTATGAGTCATGCTAAACTCTATGGCAATCAACAAAGACAACAACAATATCTATAAAAGATTGCATGAAGCACAATGTGGATGAAGGAATGTGTGAAACACAATGTATATGAATGAAACATAATGTACATGAATGAAGCACAATGTATAAAAATTATAATTCAGTAAAAAAGTTTAAGGGAAAACCTCCACAATAATTCATTCTAGTTAAGTGATGAGTCCTAAGAAAATTTGATCTAGACCAGATAGATGGAAGTGGAGATAAATTGTTGTTGTTAAGTGGCATTGAGTCAAGCACAACTTACAGTGGTCCTATGAACAACAGATCTGATCCTTTTCCTATCCTGTGCCATCCTTATCATTCCTAGCATGTTTGAGCTCCCTGCATCAGACGATCAATCTCATGGAGGGTCTTCATCTCCTTTGCTGACCCTCCACCTTTCCAAGAATGATGTCTTTCTCCAAGGAATAGCCTCTCTTAACAATATGTCCAAAATATGTGAGATCAAATATTGCAATCCCTGTCTTCAAGGAGAACTCTGGTTGTACTTTCTCTAGGATGTCTCTTTATGTTCGTTTGGCTTTCCAGGGGATATCTGATAGCCTTTACAATACCACAACTCAAATGCATCAGTTCTTCTGTCATACTAATTCATTGTCCAGCCTTCAGATCCATAGAAAGTGACTGAAAAGACTGTATCTTGAATTAAGCATAGCTTAGTATTTAAACTGGTATCATGGTCTTCAGGACTTTGGAAAGATCCCTGACAGTAGACTTTCTCAATACTATCTATATACGTCTCTCGATGGCACATAACAACCACAACAACAACAACAACAACAACATATATGTCTCTAAATATCGTGACTGTTGGTGCTAAGGGTGATGATTATAGATTAAAGTAAGATGAAATCGCTCAAAATTTATATCTTTTCTTTATCTGTCCTGTTGTGGGACTATTGGCCCAGCACTAAGTGTTTTTGTCTTCTTGATGCTGAGTCATAATCCATATTCTAACACAGGTTGTAGATAAGTCTTCCTCCAATTCTTATGCCACACTCTTCTCATAGAGTCCAGCTTCCCTAATGATTTTCTCAGCATACAGAGTGACTAAGTATGGAGAGATGATACGGCCCTTGACACACACCTTTCTTGGTTACAAACTATGAAGTGTTCCTTTGCTCTGTTTGGACAATAGGTCTAGATATCTATTTAATATGAGCATAATTAAGTATTCTTTAATTTCCATTCTTCTTAATATTTTTGTTGTTGTTGTTATGTGCTGGTGAATCACCTGTGACTCATAGCAACTCTATGCACAATAGCTCTGAGCCCTGTTCTAACCTGAGCCCATCTCACTGTCTCTGTCACACCTAATTCCATTACCTCAATTACTCTGTCACTCCATCTCCTCCAGGGTCTTCCTTTCTTGCTCTGTCCCTCCACCCTTCCAACCATGATGTCCTCCTCCAAATATTGGTATCTCCTGGCAACATACCCAAAGTATGTGAGACAGAGCTTCAAATTTCTTGCCTCCAAGGAACAACTTGGTTTCACCCTCTCCAGGGAATACCTATTCTCTTGTTTGTTCTCTCAGCAGTCTATGAAATGCTCATTACATTTCTCCAGCATCACAACTCAAGGGTATAATTTTTTTCTGTGGTAATCCTTAGTCATTGCCCAGCTACTGATGCATAACAAGTAATTGCAAAGATCATGGCTTAGCTCAGGTGCACCTTAGTCTGTAGACTGACATTGTTTATCTTCAGCACTCCTGGAGAGGTCCTTGACAACCGATTTTCCTAATGCAATTCATCTTTTGATTGGCTGACTGGTAGTGACAAGAGTGTTGATTGTGGAGCTGAGCAAGCTGTAACTGTTAACACCTTCACTCTCTTCCTCATTTATTACGGTGCTGCCATTTGGCCCAATGGTGAGAATCTTTGTCTTCTTGATGTTGAGCTTCAATCTATATTGAAGATCGCAGTCCTTGACTTTCTGCAGCAAATACTCAATGGTAGCTATAGTTTATTATGGGCTACACAGTAAAATGCCTTTATATAGTCAATAAAGCACAAGTAAACATTCTCCTGGTATTCTCCTCTTTCACCCAATAGGATAAGTAAAATCATTGGGACAAATAAAATCTCTGGAAGTGAGGCTTAGGCTAACAAAATAACTAATTTCAGAAGCAGAATTGGCAAGGGAGAATAGACTTAAGAGAGAAATGCATTCAGCAAGGACAGAAGATACTAATATTTTTCAACTTTATAATTTTTACTTCTGGCTGCTGTGAACAAGTCAACAGAGTTAGGCAGAAAACAATATGTTTCTGGAAACTATGATCTTTGATAAATCTCAATAGTTGTAGAGGAGCTTCAGGCCTTTAGTTCACTATGAGTTGT
>NW_006399845.1:5458856-5469604 GCF_000299155.1 Elephantulus edwardii | reverse complement strand
AAAAAAAAAATTATTACAAAATGTCCAGACCTACTAGTCTCATCGAGACTGATGAAACCCTCAAGATTTCAGCCTTTAAGGCACCCTTCCCTTCCTTCTTGATTGGAACTGAGTTCACCCCTGTGCCTCAACTTTCATACAAAAAATAAATGAAGAAGGTAAATGTAATACCAGGGAAGAAGAATATACTTCTTAGAACAATCAGTCTTAGGAAACCAGAAAAATACATTTGGCTAGGGATAAAGCTAAGATGGCAGGAAGGAATTGGAAAGAAATACAAAGAGAAACAGTAAAGATAGAGATGAGAAGGGAGATGGTGTGCAAGTTAGCCAGTGAAAACCTTTATTAATAGCAGCGGATCATTTTCTAAGCCAATGTCAGCATATGTGCTCTGGTAGCCTGGTGGTAAGGAGGTGTTCTGACAATCCAAAAACAAGTGCTTCAAATCTACCAGCTGCTCCACAGGAGAAATATGAGCAATCTTCTTTTGTTCAATTTACAGCTTCTGAAAACCCACTGGATAATCAGCTAGGAGTCAGTGCTGACTCAACAGCATATAACACTAATGTTGTACAACATTCAAAGCATGATTGGTAAGAACTGTCTCTTCAAAGCTGAGTCAATTGTAATGACGTGGATAGTATAAAGCATTTGAGACTTTAATTTGTTAATGTGGCATAACACAAAGGGAGAATAAACAGCTGAAAATATCCATTAATAATTGGAACATGGAATTAAGTATGAATTTTTAAAAAATAGTAATCTTTAAGAATGAAATGTTGCTGGTATGTGCCGTCGAGCTGCTTGCAACTCATAACGACCCTGTGTACAAAAGCCATAAACCCTGCTCTATCCTGTGACAATCTTATTGTCTCTGACACACCTACCCCCATTACCCCAGTCACTGAATCAATCCATCTCCTTGAGGGCCTTCCCCTCCTGTGCTGTCCCTCCACCCACTCAAGCATGATGTCCCTCTCCAAGGAACAGCCCCTCCTTGTAACATGTCCAAAGTATGTCAGACATAGCTTCAGAATCCTTGCCTCCAAGGAGCAGTCTGTTTTCACCTTCACCAGGACGAACCACTTTGTTCTTTTAGCAGTCCGTGTTATATTCAACACTTTTCCAGAACTACAGCTCTAAGGCATCAATTCTCTTTCTATCATCCCTAGTTATTGTCCAGTTCTCTGATGCATAGCAAACAATTGAGAAGACTATGGCCTGAATCAGGTGCACCTTAGTCTCCAGATTGACACTGTTGCCCTTCAGTACTCTGGAGAGGCCCCTGACAGCCAATATTTCCAGTGCAATTTGTCTCTTGATTTCTTGGTTACTGGTACCAAGAGTGTTGATTATTGAGTCAAGGAAACTAGTAAAAAATTAGTAAATTGATGTGAAAAAGGAACATTTCAAGATCTAGCATATTAATATTGATAATATGTATTTATATATCTGTATCTAGTTGTTGTTGTTATGTGCCATCGAGTTACCTGCAACCCATAGTGACCCTATGTACAGGGTTCTGAACCCTTCCCTGTCCTGAGCCAGTCTCATTGATTCCAACACACCAATTTTCATTGCCCCATTTCCTATATCAATCCATCTCATCTGGGGCCATTTTCTCTTGCACAGTCCCTTCACCCTTTTGAGCATAATGTCCTTCTCAAAGGAGTGATCTCTCCTGGCCACATGCCCAAAGTATGTGAAATGGATCTTTAAATTCCTAGCTTCCAAAGAGAAACTTGGTTTCACGCTCTCTAAGAGAGACTTATTTGTTTTCTTGATGGTCCATGGTATGTTCAAGACTCTTCTCCAACATCACAACTCAAAGGCATTGATTCTTCTTCTATGATCCTTAGTCATTGTCCAGCTCTCTGATGTATAGCAAGTCATCGTGAAGACCATGGCTTGAATTAGGCACATCTTAGTCTCTAGACTGACATCATTGCTTTTTAGTACTCTGGAAGGGTCCCTAACAGCAGATTTTCCCAGTGCAATTTATCTTTTGATTTCTGCTGGTGCCATAAATGTTGATTGTAGAACTGAGCAAGCTGTAATTGTTAACAACCTCAATCTCCTCTCCATCTATCCTCATGCTGCCAGTTAGACCTGTAGTGAGAATCTTAGTCTTCTTTATGTTAAGATTTAATCCACATTGAAGACATTCTTGACATTATGCAACAAGTACTTCCGGTCCTCCTCAGTTTCAGCAAGCAAGGTTGTGTCATCTGCATAGGCAAATTATTGACAAGTCTTCCTCCAGTCCTGATGCCACATTCCTCCTTATAAAGCCCAGCTTCCTAAATAATCTTTTCTACATATACATTGTAAAGGTATGAAGACTTCTTTCCTGACTTTGAATCTTGCAGTGTTTCCGTGCTCTGTTCTGAAGCTTGCTTCCTGGTTGAAGTATAATGCATGTGTGTAACCACAGAGAAGACAAGTTAATGCAATCATTACTCATATTTATTCCCCAACCAAAGGTGGCTGAATGCCAAAGATAAAGAAATGAAAGATTTTTACCAATTAATACCATCTAAAACTTGGCTCCACAGTCAACATTCTTGGCACCAATATCCAGGAAATTAAAAGGCGCATTGCCATGGGAAAGTCTGCTGTTAGGGACCTCTCCAAAGCACTGAAGAGCAATGGTATCTTTCTGGAGACTAAGGTGCATCTGATACAGGCCATGGCCTTTGCAATCACTTGTTATACATCAGAGAGTTGGACAATGACCAAGGAGGACAGAAGGAGAATTGATGCCTTTGAGCTGTGGTGCTGGAGAAGAGTATTGAGGGTACCATGGACTGCTTGGAAAACAAACAGATTCATTCTGGAAAGGGTTAAACCGGGTGGTTTCTTGGAGGCAAGGATTCTGAGGCTCCGTCTAACATACTTTGGCCATGTTGTAAGAAGAGACCAGTCCTTGGAGAAGGATATCATGCTGGGGAGGGTGGAGGGACAGCACAGGAGGGGAAGGCCCTCTATGAGGTGGATTGATTCGGTGACTGGGGTTATTGGGATGGGAGTGTCAGAGACAGTGCGATTGGCACAAGACAGAGCGGAGTTTAGGGCTGTTGTGCATAGGTTCGCTATGAGTCGCAAGACACATAACAACAACAAGAAAACTGATTAAATATACAATCAAGATGCATTGATGATTACCTGTGATAGAAATATTTTTGAAAAGGATGTAATTTTAAAGTCTAAAGTGTGCTTTATCCGAGTCTTGGTCTTTTCAGTTGTTTGCTATGCATCTGAGAGATGGACAATGATTGAATATGACAGAAGAAGAATCAATGCCTTTGAGTTGTGGAGTTGGAGAAGAGTTGTGAACTGTCATAAGAACAAACAGATATGTCTTAGAGAAAGTGCAACCAGAATGCTTCTTAGAGACAAGGATGGTGTAACTGTCTTATATATTATTCTTGTTAGGAGGGGCCAGTTATTGGAAAATAATATCATGTTTGGAAAGGAGGAAGATCAGTGAACGGGAAGACGACTATCAATAAGATAGAGTGTCTGTAACAAAGGGCTCAAGGATATCAGAGACAATGAAGATAGTATAGGATAGGGCAAGGTTCAGACCCAGTGTTCATGTACTTGGTAGCTAAGAGTCATTGTTGACTCAATGACACATAACAAGAATAACAGAAATACCAAAGTTCAAAACCAGGAAGATTCAATAGCTGAAAGATGTTATTGGTGATAGAAATGATGCCTGATATTGTACTGTTGTTCATGTGGTTTACCATAGAGTTGGAACTGACCTGTAACTGACCCTTGAGCAGGTTTTCGGAGGCAGTTCATCACACAGGAGGAGACTGCCCATCCTTCTCCTGCAGTGTTGTATTACCAATGATTTATTCATTGAAAATGTCTTTTAGAACCGAACAGAAAATTTCAAAGGGCAGTTTGAGGAGGCAAATTGTTATAAGGAAATGTGTAAAGACCAAGAGTTGTTGTTGTTGTTGTTAGGTGCTGTCCAGTGAGTACAACTTATAGTGATCCTATTAAGAGCAGATCTGAACTCCATCCTATCCTGCACCTCCCTTACACTTCCAGACACACTAGAGCCCTTTGTGCAGTCACTGTGTCGATTCACCTGGTTGAGAGTCTTTCCCTCCACCCTTCCAAGCATCATGTCCCTCACCAAGGAATAGACTCTTCTAGCAACATGCCTGTAGTATGTGAGGTAAAGCCTCATCATCCTTGACTCTGAAGAGCACTCTGGCTTCACCCTCTCTAAGACATGTTTATTTGTTCTTTTGAGAGTCCATGGCATGGTCAGTGCTCTTCTCCAACACAACGACTCAAAGGCATCAGTTCTTTTTCTGTCATCCTTATTCATTGTCTAGGTCTTAGATGCATAGCAGGTGATCATAAAGACCATGGCCTGAATCAGACACACTTTAGTCCTCAAACTGAGATCATTGCTCCTCCATAATTAGGATAGGTTTCCAACTGCAGACTTTCCGAGTGCAATATGTCTCCAGATTTCTAACTGCTGATACCAAGAAATGTTAATTGTGGATCCAAGTGAGATGAAGTTGTTGACAGTTTCAATCTTTTCTCCATCCACCATGATGTTGACTATGGGCCAGTGGTAAGAATCTTTGTATTCCTGACATTGAGATGCAATCCGTACGGAAGGCTGCATTTCTTGATCTTCTACAACAAGTGCTTCAAGTCCTTCTCACTTTCAGCAAACAAATTTGTGTCATCAGCATAACACAGGTTATTGATAAGTCTGCCTCCAATCCTGATGCCATACTCCTACTAATAGAGTCCAGCTTCTTGGATAATTTGCTCAGCATACAGATTGAATGGATACAGAGAAAGAGTAGAACCCTGGCACACTCTATTCTTATTTTTCCCACCTTTCTGCAGAAGATCAGGTATGGCAACCTTCTATATGGATTGAAGCGCAACATCAAGAAAACTTAGATTCTCCTACTGGGCTGATTGACAGCCTTATGATAGATGGTGAAGAGATTGATATTGTTAACAGCTTCAGTTTGCTTCATTCCACAATCAGTACTCTTGGTACCAGCAGTCAGGAAATCAAGAGTAATACTGCATTGGGAAAATTGGCTGTCAGGGACCTCTCCAGAATACTGAAGAGCAATGATTGCAGTCTGGAGACTAAGGTGTGCCTGATCTAGGCCATAGTCTTCATAACTGCTTACTATGAATCAGAGAGCTGGACAATGACTAGGGATGATAGAAAGAAAATTGATGCCTTTGAGCTGTGGTGCTGGAGAAGAGTGTTGAATACAACATGGACTGCTAAGAGAACAGTTTCGTCCTAGAGAGGGTGAAGCCAGGCTGCCCCTTGGAGGCAAGGATTCTGGGGCTTCATCTGACATACTTTTGTCATGTTCCAAGGAGGGACCGGTCCTTGGAGAAGGACATTATGCTTGGAAGGGTGGACGGATGGAGAAAGAGGGGGAGACCATCGATGAAATAGATTGATACAGTGACTGCAGTAATGACGATAGGTGTGTCAGAGACAGAAAAGTTGGCACAGGAAAGAGCAGATTACAGGGCTGTTGTACATAGGATCGCTATGAGTTGCAAGTGATATGACTACACATAACAACAATAATTTTAAACTATTCAGTGTTTCCCTGCTCTGTTCATAAAACAGTGTTGGTCCAGGTCAAGAGTCAGAAAATGAATGCAGCAGAATAAGTTCAGCATTTCTTAAACTGAAAAAAACTGAAGAGAAAATTCAAGTCTCTAGCTGTACTAGTGAAGGATTCCATAGGGCGAAGTATTGGATGATGCAGGAAACATCAAAAGAAGATAGAAGGAATACACAGGTTCAATGTAGCAAAAGGATTTGTTTGCTGTTCGGATATTTCAAGAAGTAGCATATGATCAAAATTAACATTACAGAAGGAAATCTAATCTCCTTCAATGTACCGTGGGTGAAAGGTATTCGTGTTGGCAGAAAATATGAGCTTATGGTCTGAATTTTGTTTTTAATGGTTAGGTCACAAACATATTCTTTCCCAAAACATCATAGAACATTCCTGAGATAAAAATTGAGGACATGTGACTTCTTAAGCTTTCCAAAGAGGAACATGTGATTTCTTAAGCTTTCCAAAGAGGACGTGTTTACTTTTCTACACACAGCTAACATCATTAGCATAATTGCTGTGAATCATGAATTCTTCATGTGAGTCAGTTAACTAGGGAGAAATGCCTTAGGATGTGCATTAATGCAATGCCCAGACTTTCGTCCCCTTCCTCCTCCCTAACCTACTCCTAAAATGTTAACCATGCAGACAATAGTGGAAGTTAAAAAACAAAACAAAATGCACACTTGCTCTTGGGGACACTGACCACTCATTTTCACAAGTGATTATCATTGAAGTTGGCTAGAACAGCCATCTCTGTTTACAATCAAGAAGCTGAAGCCCAAAAGGTTAGCTCATGTAACCATAGCAACTGAGCTAATCAATGGACAGATTGATACCAAGCATAATTCTAGAGATTCTAGTTGCCATCAGATGGATGAGACAGCAATTCTCCTCCTGCCTGTGGCCACTTAGCTGGGTTGATTCGCATGTAGTGCTGATGGGCTGTGGAAAACTAATATAAGCAGCTAACATTTATTGAACATTTACAAAATCCACAGCACTATACCAAGCACTTTACATGCATTAATTCTGGTCCTTATAGCAAGCCTATGAGGTAGGTACTATTAATATCTCTACTTGCTAGATGACGAAATAGATTTAGAAATGTCCAACAATCTTTCCAGGGTCACCAAGCTAACAAGTGGCAGAGGATACAATTTGAATGCAAGTTTCCTAACAATCTTCTCAAAAATAGACAATACTTGCCTCTCTCACCCATCTAGTATTGACAGTTTCATGACTACATTTTATGTTCTGTGTTTGCTCCAGTTTCTTGAGAAATTGGAGGTACATGGGAAAAGAGACAGGAAGAAACATCATGGAGAGAAAGGGGGGAATGACTTAGGCACCTAATCTTTTACATCTTCATATTCTTTCTATATCAGGAGACCCTGGCGGTGGAAACAGTTAAGGGCCTGACCACCAGCTGAAAGGTGTGTAGTTAGGACCTAGGCAGAAGCGCTATGGGAGACAGATCTGGTGCCCTTACTCCAAAACGTACAGCCTTGACAACTCTAGGGAGCAGTTGCAGGCACACAGCTGGGGTTGCTGTGAGTTGGAATTGACATCATAGCAATAAAGAACAACATATTCATTCAATCCCTACTGTATTTCAGGCATCACACTAGATCACAGGTCCAAATTGAGAAGTAACATTCTTCCTTTTGTAGAGCAAAGGACCCTAAGGATCCTGAACTCTTAATCTCCCAGTAACCTGAACATATGACCCCTTGGGCTGGTGCCTCTGGCTGTGGTATTACCCACACCTTTCTCTAGATAAGTTGATGTGAAAGAGGAGCCCTGGTACAGCTGAAAACAGCTAAGAGAACATTCATGAAAATACCCAAGCAGTTCTCTGAAAGCCAATGTAGAGGCCTTTGTTTTGACTTGGGGTCTGTCTGCTGTACTGTATTCCCCGTGTGAAGTGGCTCAGATTGCAGCTCTGCAGTTATGAGTAACCATAGTGAAGTAGCGGGCATAACACTCTGCCGTTGGCTGGAGACTGTTTCTAATAACAGATGGACTGCAGCCGTCCAGGGCTCCCAATGCAAGCAGGGCAAGGCCTCCTTGTTTACTGTCACCAAGGCTGGGGGTGGGTGGCCCTAAGGCAGGACCTGGGTGGGCCTTTTTCCTCCTATAGTTCTTCTAATGGATCCCAAAGCTGTCCTGGGAATCAGTTCTGTCGTCTCTGTATCCACACCAGGGATTAGTTCCCTAATAACCAGCAACTGTCAGTCATTAAGAGTTCCAGGACAGGGAATGGGGACAGCTACAGACCTCCCAAATGTGTCCAGTGTCTGTGACCCACTGACTCATCTGGCTCCAGAGAACAATTTTCAAAATATTTCTCCCCGACATCCCTTTCCATCAAACTAAAATGGCAGAAACAGTTTGTTGTTTTTTTTTTAAATCTCTGAGTACAGGAGAAAAAGTTTCATAATGGGATTTGAGAGCCTGGCAATCATGCCATTAAAAAAAAAAAATTGGCTGCCAAACAGCTTGCTCAAATGACACCAGGCACATTGCCTAGTGAACTTTAGATGAATAGGCGCTGGTGTCTGTCTGGGCCTGATTTTCTAAGCCTTCTCAGAGGCAGACATGCGAACTACAGCAGGAGAGAACAGTGTGCGGTTAGCTTCAGGGAAGCTAGCTTAGCCTGGGGAACTTGGAAGGTGGTCTTTATTGGTCTGCCAATGTTACTGTGTGAAGTCACGCCCACTGCTTTTTTCCCCAAGGGACAGAAGAGCAGACACAACTATGGCCTATGCAATATGGCAAACAGATGTTTGCTTCATACAGCTGAAGTGAGTTGGTTTTACAGCAATATAAAGATAGTAGAGATGTCCTGGGAAGGGGGTAGGGGGTTGGGGGGAGAAAGAAAACTCACATACTGTATATTTCTACCATTGCTGAATGAAGAGTAAAATAAGCTTCTGTGCCATCGACCAAGAGTTGCCTCGGGTTCAACACAGAGATGCATGAGAAAGCACAGTAGTTACTAGGTAATTCTTGAGGTCTTGCTCACCTTCACCTGAACTGACTGTAACATCACTAGCGTCTTTAACCTTTTGCTTCCATTATGCATTTATGCTCTACAGTGACTCACATCCTTTGTTTCCTCTACAAACTTCTAGTCTCTGAGCTAATATTGAAGTCATTGTTCCCTGAACTCACCTTTTCCCCAAGTTGACCCCTGTGAGGCAGCCAAGGGCTTTTTCCTGGTCCTTGAGTCAGCTGAATACACAGATGCCTTTACCTATGCCAGTGCGTCTTTATCATATTTGCAGTCCACCTGCTGTTTGTTTGTGCTTCTGTACACACGTAAGTTAACTCTGCATTCTCCTCACTTGAGTTGCACTGGCCAATAATGTAATTTGTCAACACCTAGACAAAGCCAAGAAAGTACCTTTAGCGATTCAGCAATCCCTTTGTTCATGCCCCCAAACTAGATTTCCCCCCCCCCCAGGATACACCTCTCTTTAAGCAAACTTATGATGTGAAAATTCAGGCTTAGGTAAGAAAATAAAATTTACGTGTAATATTTCAGATTGAAAGCTGAAGGTTTTGAAGGAGGTATGATCCCTGCTTGTACAGTGGTTAAAATCCGGATGTAAAGTCATGGATGTGACTCACCATCTCTATGGGGCCAGATAAGATAGTCTTCTCCCAGAAGGACTTATAGCTTTACAAATTCTATGGGTCAGTTCTACTTTGTACTTAAGGGGTCAGTGTGAGTTAGAAATATTTTGGATGTTGATGGGGGAATTTTTCTTTGTCATCAATGATTGAAGTGATAGGAAAATAATTTAGTTGAGTGAGGTCCAAATGTTCTAGATGAGACAATCTCACTGAACAAAAGGATTGTTCTGTCCCATAAGGACAAATACTGTTTAAAACCATTATTTTAGAATGCGTATGAAGATCCAAGCACAAGGGTGAGGATGGGCACGGAGAGAGAACGTTAATTGTAGGTTTGCACAATTTGATGGGGTTGAAAGTAACGGGAAAGAACTTGTGTGAAAAGCAATGTATTCTAACTTTGTAAATAAATCAGTAGAAAATAAGAAAAAGATGTAAAGTAAAAAAGAAAATATGGAAGTATTCAGGATCTGAAACTCTAACTCTTTCAAGATAATCCCAAAATATTTGAGATCTTTGTAAACAGATTCAATATAGTTTGAATTTGCCAGAAGGCACTACTGTAAAAATCAAAGAAAAGATTGCATTTCAGTTTGTTTGGAATGTTACCAGGAGTTTTTCATTATTTAGAGAAGAAGAAAATCCCATCAATAGCAGTGTAGCTAGTGCTTTCTGAGTCATCAATGCAACACTCCTGTGCCTATCAACATTATGGACACATGGTAATACTATTAATGTTGGTAATAGAATTTTTTAGGGTAATTATGTTTCTTTTTCTTTTATCTTCTAATGTTGTCATAAGAAGTCCTGAATGGTGAAACATTTGGCTGCTAACTGAAAGATCTGCAGTTGTAACTCACCAGCTAATTGGTTGGAGAAGAGGAGTAGCAATCTGATATGGGAACGATTACAGTATAGGCAGCCATAGGGATGATTCTACTCTGTTTAATGGGCTACTTTGAGCTGCAACCAATTCAGTGACAAACAACAATGCTGTCTTCCTGAAACTGAAATGAGTTCTTTTCAAATAAATAATTTTTATCTTTCTCTTTTTAAAATCACATATAGAGCATTTAAAAATTTTTGTGGTTCATGTTACTGTTTTATGGTTCTTGTGTTCCTTCAAGTCAGAACTGACCCTTAGCTGACCCTCCAATGGATTTTCAGAGGCAGTTGATCACATGGGAGATTGCTCATCCCTTTCCAGTGAAGCACCTGGTGGATTTGAACTGCATACCTTTGGGATTGCAGAATAGTTTTTTTTACTAATAGGCCAACAGAGGGTATAATAAGGAAGCTATTGTAAAAAATAGATATTTCTCAGTCACAAAAGGACAAATACTGCATAGTGCCACTGTTTTAAAGGGGGACTGACAGCAGAGTTGGGGGGAAGTTAAGAAGGGATAAATAATATATACTGCATTGAAACAGATGGGGGAGAATACTGTTTAGGAGGAATAT
>NW_006399845.1:5452087-5456736 GCF_000299155.1 Elephantulus edwardii | reverse complement strand
AATTTGCATATGAGTAGTTGGTGGTCTGTTCCACAATCAGCTCCTGGCCTAGTTTTCACAGCTGATATTGAGCTTCTCCAGTGGTTCTTTCCACATATGTAATCGACATGCATGCATATATAAACATACATATTATATTTAAATATACATATTTATATTTTTGGAGTTGGAGGGGAAAACCTCTGTAATAAATCAATATCTACTTGAATTTGTACAGAAAAATATTTTCCATTTGCACAAAAAGATATTTTTCTGCTGTATTATATGAGAACAGTAAGCACTGGTATTCAGTATAAGTTATTTGAATAAAAGTCTGGAAAGGGTGTTCTCTTGAATTTTTCTATGGTTTAGGCTGGTGCCTAACAAAATTTCTGTGCTTACCTCATTTTCAACAGTTATCAAGAAACTTCCTGATTGTATCACTTTGCTAGATGTCATGGGGATTAAAAAACTTAGGGAAGTAAATATCTAGAAGTATAGAGTGCCCTCTCTTGGAGGGCATTCTACACAAAGATGGGCCTACTTACCAAAGCCGGCATTCAGAGCCTTGAGATCCACTGTGTCACATATTTCTTCTGAGTGAATTTATGAAATGCCTCCATGCCTTTACTGCAACAATCAAAGCAGTCATAACACAATACTGGGGTTCTCTGTACCCAGAAGACACTGTATGAATACCCAGTGTCTTCTAGATAGAAGACCCAGAGTATACCAAGAAGACACATAGAAGGAAGGCATGGTGGCCTACTTTTGAAAATCCTTAAGGAGCATACGTTTACTTTGACACACATAGGTTACTGTGTATCAAAACTGATCCAGTGACAGCTGACAGGAAATTACAACAGAAAGAGAAGTGAACTGAAGAAAACAATTGACTGTCTTAGAAGAATGAAAGGAGAATAAGTTTCAAAGTTAAGTAGTTCTAGGTCTAAAACTTTACTTCTATCACTTACCAGTCCAACCTTAAAACAAAACATCTCTCTCTCTCTCTCTCAACACAACACAGGAAAAAACCCAAAATAAATCCAATTATCCAAAATACACTTTCATAAGACCAGTTCCAACTTATAGAGATCTCCATTTGTAACATCTTTATAAAAGATTACCTTTTCTTTATCCTTCTGAGTGGCTGGTAAATGTAAACTGTTGGCCTTTCATGGTGCAATATCCCACCAGAGTTGTTGGTGTTAGGTGCTATTACATCACACACCATTCACAGGAACTCTAAGAATATTGCCCTATCCAGCAACCATGAAATCCCTTAGGATCTCTGTCATGTTTGGACCCAATGTTGTGGGCACTATTTTTATTTATATTGTTGAGTGTTTACACCTCTTTCCCTGACCCTCAACCTTTTGTAGTATGAAGCCTTCTTCCAAGTACTGCCCCATCCTGACAATAGGCTCAAAGTGTGTGAGACAAAGCTTCACCATGTTTGCCTGTAAGGAACTCTCTAGTTGGACTTCTTCAAAATATACTTGTTTGTCCTTTTGTCAATCTGTGGTATATTCAATACCTTTCACCTACACTGCAATTTAAAGTCATTATATCTTCTTTGAGCATCTTGATTAAGTGTTAAACTTTCAGATATAAACAAAATAGACAACTGAAAGCACGGCCTGGGTCAGGAACATGTTAGTCTTTAAACAAGATATTTTTGTTCTTTAGCTCTTTGGAGAGATCTTCGACAGTAGATTTGTTCCACACAACATATATTTTGATTTTTTAACTGCTAGTACCATGGATGCTGATTGTGGATTCACGTAAAATGAAACAGTTGACAGCATTAATCTTTTCATAGTCAATCATGATATTACCTATTGGTACAATGTTAAATGAAGAATTTTGTTTTCTTGATATTGTGTTGTAATCCGTATTGAAGGCCTTTGATCTTCTGCTGTATTTAAAGTCTTCTTTACTTTGTTGTTGTTTTTAAGTGTCGTCAAGTCGTGGACCCTATGAATGATAGACCTGAACACTTGGGTAACTTTCATCATTTTTCCATGTTCATAGAGTTTCCAGGGGCAAGCTGTTTCGGAAGTGGATGCTACTTCTGCTTCCAAGCTTGTTTTAATCTGGGTGACCATTATCTCATTTGACACATGAGTGTCACAGTGTTTAGCATCACAGCAACCATGAGTTACCTCTGTACAACAAATGGACAGACCAGGGCTATATCACTTAGTAGATTATTGGACCAAAACCAATTAAAACCAGGCCTGAGGGCTGCAGATTAAAATCACCCACCTTTGGCTTGGTAGCATAACATTTTATCCACTAAGCCAACAGAACTGTCTCATTGTTTTTGTTGTTGTTAAGTGTTGTCAAGTTGTAAACAACTCATAGTGTGTCAAATTCAATAATGGTTACCATGGTAGACAGTGTTCAGTGTAGCTCCCCGATAGGTCTTTCATTCACAGGGTTGCTATGAGTTGTCTACAACTCGACATTTAAGAACAACAACAACAGAGAGAGCTCTGTGGGCCCGGTGTATAGAAAGTTATGCTACCAAGCCAAAGGTGGGTGATTTTTATCTGCATTCCTCAGGCTTGGTTTTAATTGTTTTTGCTCAAACATTCTTCTAAGTGGTATAGCACTGGTTGGCCTTCGTGGTTGCTGTGATGCTAAACATGGTCACACTGATGTGTCAAATGTGATAATGGTTACCCATGGTAGACAGTGTTTGGTGGAGCTCCCTGATTAAAACAAGTTAGGAAGCAGGAGTGTCATCCACTTCTGAAATAGCTTGCCTTTGGAAATTCTATGAACATGGAGAAATGATGAAAGTTATAAAAGTGTTCTTTACTTTATGAAAGTGAAAAAAGTACGTGGATTGGAAAAGTATATTAGTAAGGAACTGCCAGAAATTCAAGCTGGATTCCGAAAATGCCATGGAATAAGTGATAGCATTGCTAATGTCAATTAAATCTTGGCTGAAAGCAGATAATAGTTGAAGAATGTTTACTTTGTGTTTCATTGACTATAAAAAAGGTATTTGATTGTGTGGATCATTAGGGACACTGCATGGTTTAAAATCCAGAAAATTGGGTATCAAGAATGTATCAAGAATGTATTCTTTCTTCATATCTATTCAATCTGTATGCTTAGCAAATCATTTGAGAAACTGGGTTATATGAAGAAGCATGTGGCCTCAGGAATGGAGAAAGGCTCATCAACAACTTGCATTACGTAGATGACAATAATTTGCTTGTCACCAAAGTTATTGTTGTTAGGTGTTACTGAGTCAACTGTGAAGAATGGGTCTGAACCTTACCCTATCCTGCACCATCCTCATGATATTTGATACATTTGAACTCATTGTTAATCACTGGGTCAACCATGCTGTTGAGCCACCAAGATAGGAAGAGTCAACTTCCTCCTCTGCAAATGACCACATTCCTTTCTGAGCTGTATTGATGCTCAGGTGAAATAACAAATGCAAATTCATCAGTAGAAGACCTAGCTTACATTATTAATTAATCACTACCTTGTGAACTCTTAGATAACCTGGAAGGTTTTAGAAATCATCTTGCCACACCCTCTGTTAGACTCTGTTAGGCTTCTCTTATAGATCATGAATAAAACCCTTCAAGCCCAAGAATTATTTCCCATAATTTTTCCTTTCTGAATAAGTGTACATAATTCTATTTTAGCGACTTAACAAAACATTAAAACATTTAAAGTTTATTTGAAATTATAACCAAATTCTCCTCTTCATAGCCATTACATTCCCTCTGTCCAACAAAATAACTGCACCAATTCCTTTGGTTTGAGTCCAATTCATAGTGAATCTGTAATAATGTCTTATGAAAACAGACTTGGTAGCTGGCTCAGACATAGACATCTATTATCAGAGATTTCTTTTGAAATACTTTATTGCTTAGCACACTAAGAACTAAACTGCTATGCAGAGTGTCCTCCAAAATGTTTATGTACTGGGGCTATATATAGTAAAGAATTAAATAAAAAACCACATTGTTGTAAACACAAGATCATTTATGGTAAAAAAAAATTACCATAAAGACTACCTAAAGACCACTTTGTAAACATGTATCTTGTATGAATGTGTAGACAAACGTTTTCAACATACAGGAACTTTGATAGTGCCGTATCTATCTCCCTAGGACACTCTGTTACACATTACTTTTACTTATTTAAAAAGCTGTCTTTTCCTTTAAGAAAATATTCAGAATAATAGCTTATCATTAGGCTCTCTATCATTTTCTACATGAGCATACTACTTATATGTTCTTGCTCTATGTACAATCATCTTTTTTTCTCTCCCTGAAACCTAGACTTCAGTGACCAGTGGGAAAGGTTCAATTGTAGAAGCATAAAAACACAGGCATCTGAAGTCCACAGAATAGAGTTTAGACATGATTCTTTGAGCTGGTGTTTCTTCAAAATCGATCAAGTAACTGATCTCTGTGTATTTTGATTTATCATTTATAAACTAGGCCAAAATGGATGTCAGAAGAGACTCTGAAAATTGGACTGGAGCATAGAGAAGCCAAAGCACAAGGAAGAACTCAAGATACCGAAGAGTTGAATAGAAGATTTCAAAAGGCAGCGTGGGATGACAAAGTAAAATTTTACAATGAAATGTGCAAGGAGTTGGAGTCAGAAAATCAAAAGGGCCGAACTCGCTC
>NW_006399845.1:5449672-5450827 GCF_000299155.1 Elephantulus edwardii | reverse complement strand
AGGCCATGGTCTTTGCAATCACTTATTATGCATCAGAGAGTTGGACAGTGACCAAGGGGGATGGAAGGAGAATTGATGCCTTTGAGCTGTGGTTTTGGAGAAGAGTATAGAGAGTACCATGGACTGCTAGGAAAACAGATTCATCCTGGAAAGAGTTAAACCGGGTGGTTACTTGGAGGCAAGGATTGGGCAACTTTGGACATGTTGTAAGGAGAGCCTGGTCTTTGGAGAGGGAAATCATGCTTGGCAGGGTGGAGGGACAGCACAGGAGGGGAAGGCCCTTTATGAGGTGGATTGATTCAGTGACTCCGGTAATTGGGATGGGGGTGTCAGAGACAGTGCGATTGGCACAGGACAGAGCAGGGTTTAGGGCTGTTGTACAGTGTCACTATGAGTCACAAGTGACTCGACGGCACCTAACAACAACAACAACAATCGTGCAATTACTTATAAAATACTAAAGGTAGTAGAAGGAAGATGGAATCATCCAATATACTTAGGAAAATATGAGACTTCTATAACTTTTTTTTAATTAGCATCTTCTATAGAGCTCTGATGGCCTACTAAGTAGAGTTGTGTTACTAAGTCAAAGGCAGATGGTTTGAATCTACCAGCTGCTCCCCAGAAGAAAGTTTGGTAATCTTCTCAGATGCAATTTTTGGCCTCTGAAAACCCACTGGAGAGCCAGGAACAAGTTGGTTCTAACTCATTTGCACATGATAACAAAAGTAATTGTTTGTTTAGTAGACTTTATTAATCTTGATAACATAGCCACTTAAGTTTCTCATGCGTATTGTTTGTATACTATTGTTCCCACCAATCTGTGATTATTTAAAGCATATGTATTATTGTTATGTTGTTGTTGTTAAATGCTGTCGAGTTGTAGGTGACTCATAGTGACCCTATGAAATAAAGACCTGAACACTTGTACAACTTTCATCCTTTCTCTTTGTTCATAGGGTTTCCAGAGATAAGCTATTTCAGAAGTGGATGCCATTCCTGCTTCCAAGCTCATTTTAATCGGGGAATTCCACCAAACACTGTCTACCATGGGTAACCAGTCTCCTCACATTTGCTGTATCAGTGTCACAGTGTTCAGCTTCACAGCAACCACAACTTACCTCTGTACAGCAAATGGACAGATCAGGGTGAGAT
>NW_006399845.1:5436330-5446697 GCF_000299155.1 Elephantulus edwardii | reverse complement strand
TTAGTAATTAATGTAATTAATATTTTGTCTCTTAATTTAAATGAGTGGCAAAAATGGAACTCTGGTGTCAAGAAGCTGCACTGCAATCCTGAAGGCAGGCAGTTCAAATTCACAAGCTGCTCTGCAGGGGGGGAGGGCAATCTCCTCTCCTGTGATTAATTGCTTCTGAAAATCTGCCAGAGAATCAGCTATGGCTCAGTTCTGACTCGATGGTACACACTAACAAGAACAACAACAATGCAATTTGTTGTGGAACATTGGGCAGGAAGGGAGGGCCTCTGGCCAGAATAGATTGCCTAAGCTCCAGATAAGTGCTAGCCTCCCAACAGCCTTTAATACGGGTAGAGAAAGCTCTCCTGTGTTTGGCTGTACCCACTTGAGAAAGCTCACCACCTGGAAAGATGGCTGTTACGTTCACTGAGCCGGGAGTGGTCTACAGGAGGCTGAGGTTCTCCTGACCAATCCGCATGTCCCATCCAGTCTTCCTGTTTTCCATGTTTGTACATAAGTGCACTGCAGATCCTAATAAAGTTGAGCTGGATTGGCTCTTTGATCCTCTACCGGAGTGGTTTATCTCCTCCGTGTATTATCCCCATCAGGGTGTCGTTGTTAAGTTGCCAGTGAATTGACAGCGACAGTAATTGAAAGTATTTCACTCATGGAAGTTCATATCTAAAAAATGATAATAAAAATGTTCATATCTAAACCCCCTTCTTTTAAACTATCATGTTATTATTATTGTTAGGTGCTGTCAATATGAGTACAACTCATAGAGACCCTTTGAACAACAGATGTGACTTTTCCTGCCCTGGGCTATCCTCACCATCTCTGATTCACCTGAGCCCATTGCTGCAGACATCATGTCAATTCATTTGGATTTTACTCTATCCCTCCACTCTTCCAAGTATGATATTTTTTCCAAGGAATAGCTTCTCTTAGAAATATGTCCAAACTGTGAGAGACAAAGCTTTGCTTTGCCATTCTTGCCTCCAAGGAGTAACAAGACTATACCTTTTCCAAGACATATCTGTTTGTTCTTTTGACATTACATGGAACATTTAATATTCTTCAACACCACAACTTAAAAGCATCAATTCTTTTGCCATCCTTATTCAAATCCAGCTTTCAGATGCAAAGTAAATAATGAAAAAGAACATGGTCTGAATCAAGGCCACTTTAGTCTTCAAATTGACATCAATGCTCTTGCATATTTTGGAGAGGTCCCAGATGGCAGACTTTCCCAAGATAATATATGTCCTTATCTCCTTCCTGACTGCTAGGACCAAGTGTGTTGATTTTGGATCTAAGCAAAACCAAATCATTAATATTTTCAATCTTTCTCCATATATCATGATGTCTATTGGCCCAGTGGTAAGGACCTTTGCTTTCTTCATATTAAGATGCAATTCATGTTGAAGTCTATAGTCTTTGATCTTCTGCAACAAGCACTTTAGGTCATCCTCTATTTTAGCAAGTAAGATTGTGTCATCTGCACAAGGCAGGTTGTTTATACGTCGTTCTCTGATCCTAATGCCATATTCTTCTTCAAAGAGCCTGGCTTCATTAACTATTTGTTCAGCATACAAATTGAGTAAGAATGGAGAAAGAACGTGCCCCTGACTCACATCCTTCTTAATTTTAAATCATCCAGTATTCCCTTGTTCTAGTCAGACAACAGATACTAGATCAAGGTATAAATTTCATATAAACACGATTAAGTGTCCTGGGATTCCCATTCTTGTCAATGTTATACATAGTCTATTGTGATCCACATGATAAAATGCCTTTTCATAGTCAATAAAACACAGACATTATTCTATTATTCTCTGCTTTCCACTAGGATCCATCTGACATTAGCAATGATACTCCCAGTGCCACAGTCTTTTCTAAACTCCACTTGAACTTCTTGCAGTTCCCTACTAGTGTGCTGTTCTAGCCATTTTGAGATTATCTTCAGCAATATTTTGCTTGCATGTGATATTAACTAAGTTGTTCAATAATTTCCACTTGTGTCGGATAGCCCTTCTTGGGGATGAGAACAAGTATAGAGCTCTTCCAGTTAATTGTTCAGGCAGCTGTCCACCAAATTTCCTGGCAATACTAGTAAGCATACCCAGGGTTGCATCTGTTAGCTGATACTTGACAATTGATATACTATCTATTCCTGTGTTCTTATTTTTTTTTGTCAATGTTTTCAGCATAGCTAGAACTTTGTCTTTTGTTACCAGTAGGCTATTATTGTTCATAAGATACTTCCTGAAATTTTTCATTGTTAACCAATTCTTTTTGATACAGTGACTTCGTATTTCTTTCAATGCTTCCTGGATCATTCAAATTTTGCCCGTGGCATCACGCAATATTGCAATTTGAGGCTTGAAGTTGTTTTTCCATTTAAAAAGATGAAAAGATTGAAAAATACTGAGTTCTTCCCTTTCTATTCTAACGCCAGCTCTTTGAATATTTGGATATAATACTTTACTTTGTCTTCTCAAGAACCGCCCTTTGAAATCTTTTGTTTACTTGTTTTATTCAGCATCTCTTTCCTTTGTTTTATTTCACATACATTTATTTGATGCCCCTAAAACAACATTGCAATTTTTTGCTTTAAACAATTCTATGATTTGTAAAGAAATTAAGAGAAAATAAAAAGGATTTTTTTTAAAAAGTTCATATTTACTTCTCTCACTGTTGTTTTATCTTTTTTTGAGGATTGGAATTCCCTTCTGGTTTCTTTGAGTCTGGGGAACTTTCTTCAGCCTATCTTATAATGTGGGCCTGTTTAGAACATTTTATTTTTGCTTCCTTTGAAGCATTATTTCCCCTTTGTTTTGCAGGCTATCTTTGCAGATGATGAATTCTTTTGTGACTTTTTTTCCTCCCTTGCACTTTAAAGATGTTGTTTCACTCCCTTTTGGCCTCTATGATTTTTGCTGGGAAATCAACAATTAATTAGATCATATTTCCTTGTATGTAACATGTCATTTTTAGTTTGGTGTTTTCATCATTTGCTCTTTACTTATTTTCATTTCCACAGCTTGTGTATGATTAGCCTTATTTGTTTATTATGCTTGATTTTCATTTATCTTCTTGTTTTTATATATATATATATAATATTTTGTCTTTCACACATCTGGTAAATTTCTTTAAATGCTTTTTATGCTCCATTCTCCTCTCTTCTCCTTAAAAGATTTCATTTAAACATGTATTATGTCAGGATTATTTGCTATTACTAACAAGTCCTTGAGGTTTACCTCATTTCCCCCCACTTTTTAATTCCTAGCATGATAGATCATAACTGATTGAAAAAGGCTCATGCCAATCCATTCCAGCTCACTTGAAATTGAGGAGAGATGGAGTCATTCGTAGTCAAAAAGACCATTTTAAAATCTATCCTGAATTATAATGTTGTGAGTGATAGCTGCCGCAATACAAAGAAGAACTGTTAATATCATCATCATTTAATATATGCACCAACAACTAGAACTAAAGTGGAGGAATTAAAAAAAGTTTCTACCAACTTTTACAGTTGAAAATGGATTTAATATACAACCAAAATTCATGGATAATAATTTGTGACTGGAATGCAAAACTTGGGAACAAGGAAAAAGGACTAGTAGTTGGAAAATTTGAAGTTGGAGATAGAAATAGCCTGAAGATAGAATCATATAATTTTGCACAATCAATTATTTATTCATTGCAAATACCTTTTATAAGAAGCATACTGACTATACACATGGACTTCACTTGATAGACTACACAGCAAACAGATTGGTTACATCTGTAGAGGGGGAAAAATTATTGGAGAAGTTCAATATCAGCTGTACAAACCAGGCCAGGTAGTGATTGTGGAACAGACTATCAGCTATGCATGAACTGAAGATAAAGAAAATGAAATCAAATCCACAAGAACCAAACTTTGATCTTGAACCTATTCCACTTGAATTTAAAACCATCTCAAGAACAGATTTGTGGCCTTGAATACTATTGGATGAATGTTTAGTAATGAGTGGTGGGAGGAAATAAAAAAATATCATCCACCAATAATGCAAATGTCACTACAAAGTCTAAGAAGGAAGAAAAGATTAGATGGATGTCAGAAGAGATTTTGAATATTGCACTAGAATGCAGAGAAGCCAAATGTAAGGGAAGAAATCATGAAGTTAGTGAACTGAACAGAAGATTTCCAAAGCAGCCTGAGAAAACAATGTGAACTATTATAATGAAATTTGCAAAGACCTAGAGTTAGAAAATAAAAAGATAAAAACTCGCTCCGCATTTCTTTAGCTGGAGAACAAATTCAGACTTCAAGTTGCAACACTTACATATGCCATGATCAGAATATCGAATGATCCAGGAAGCATCAAAAGCAGATGGAAAGAGTACACAGAATCACTGAACCAAAAAGAACTGGCTGACACATGAAGAATTTCATGAAATAGTATAGAATTAAGAAGCAATGGTGATAAAAGAGGAAGTTCAAGCTGCCTTGAAGGAATTGACAAAAACAAGGCCTGAGGAACTGATTGCATACTAATTAATGTATTTTAACAAATAGATGCAGCCGTGGATATGCTCACCAAGAAAGCTGGAGGACATCTACCTAGTAAACTGACTGGAAGAGACCCATATTTAAGAAGGTGATGCAACAGAGTGTTGAAATTATTGAACAATATCACATACAAGTAAAATCTTGCTGAAGATTATTAAAAAAGGACTAGAACAGTACATAAACAGAGAGGTGCCAGAAATACAAGCTGGGTTTAGAAGAGGCTGTGACACTTAGGGATGTCATTGCCAATGTCAGATGGTCTTGGCTGAAAGCATAAAGTAGCAGAGGAATGTCTATCTGTGTTTCATTGACTATGCAAAGGCATTTGTCTGGATCATAAGAAAGTGTGGCTAACGTTCAGAAGAATGGAAATCCCAGAACACTTGATTATGCTCATATGAAATCTGCTTAGAACAGGAAGCAGTTGTATGGATAGATCAAGGAAACATTGCATGGTTCAAAAGCAAGAAAGGAGTGCTTCAGGGATGTTTCCTTTCTACATAACTTTACAATCTATATGTGGAACAGATCAGTTGAAACTGAATTTTATGAAGAGAAATGTGACATCAGCATTGGAAGAAGATTTATCAAACCTGCATTATGCAGACAACACAAACTTGCTAGCTGAAACTGAGGAAGACTCAAAGTATTTGCTGCAGAAGGTAAAGGATTGCAGTCTTCAGGATGGATTGCATCTCAATATCAGCAAAACAAAGTTACTTAGCACCAGTTGTCAACATCTGATAGATGGAGAAGAGATTAAAGTTTTTAACAAGTTCCTCTTGCTCCAATCCACAATCAAACTTCTTGCACTAGCAGTCAGGGACTCAAAAGAAGAGTCATTGTTGCTGAAGAGCAACAATGTCAGTCTAGAGACTAAAGTCCTCTTTTACAGGCCATGGTCTTCTCAATTACTTGCTATGCATCTGAGAGCTGGACAAAGAATAAGGATGATAGAAGAAAAGATGTCTTTAAGTTGTGGTACTCAACAAGGATGCTGAACATACTATAGAGTGTCAAGAGAATAAACAGGTATTTCCCAGAGAAGATGAAACCAGGCTGCTCCTTGGAGGCAAAGATGGTATAGCTCCATCTTACTTGCCTTAGACATGTAGCTAGAAGGGACCAGTCCTTGAAGAAGGACATCCTTGTTGGAAGGGTGAAGGGTCAGTGCAGGCGAGGAAGAACCTGCATGAGAAAAATTGACACAGTAATTGTGACAGTGGAGGGGAGGGAGGAATATAGGTGTTTCAGACAGTGAGATTGGCTCAAGATAGGACAGGGTTCAGAGCTTTTGTTCATATGATTTCTATAAATTGTAGTCAAGTTGAAAGCACATAACAACAACAATAACAACTGAAGTTTAGTTCATTTTCTTTAAAATCTTCTTTAATTTTGTTATTCATATTGAACTTTTTTTTTTCTTTTAAAGATCTTTCTTTAACTCTGCTTATTCTTTTCTTTAACATCTATCCAGCTCTTAAGGCAATTAAATGAAGAATACAGAGTTTTCCATTCTAAGAATTCCATTTTGTGTTCTTTTAAATTTTTATTTCTCTGAGAATTTTCCCCATTTTCATTCCTCATGAGTATCATTTAGAAAAGTCATAATAACTATATTTATATCCTGTAATCCAGTTCCAACAACTGGATCATTCCAGAATGAGACCCAGTTGATTTTTCTTTTTTGCTTGAGAATATGCTAATATTTTCTTGTGTCTTTTTTGTCCTGCGTAATATAGGTTTGTACACTAACCATACACTTTGAGAAATGACGATAATTATAGAAAAGCTTCAGGTCTTTTGTTCATAGGGTCACTATGAGTCTTGCATGACTCGATGGCAGTGAACAACAACCACAACAAAACAATACTAAACATAGAAGCCCAGGTAGCACAGTGGTTAAACATTTAGCTACTAATTGATAGATTGGTGAGTCAAATTACTTTTGCTCTGTAAGAAAAAGACATGGTGGTCTGCTCCCATAATTATTTACAGTCTTGACACCCTATGGGGATGTTCCAGTCTGTCTATTGTGTTGCTAGGAATCTGAATTGACTTGATGGCTTTGGGTTTGGTTTTGGGTTGGTTTTTTTTCTGTTGTAGTTTTTCCTAAATATAGTGAATATGAATTATTGGAAGTTCTGGATATTGTCATTTTACTCTAGCATGTTTTGTTTCTTTTATTTTAGCTGGCATTTATCATGTGGATTAAGCTCAACTATTAGTTGGTAAATGCAATCTCAGGCCAGCTCTTCACTTTAGCTTAACTATTTGGCCTGTTCGACACATGCCCAGTTTAACAGTCAATTAGAGATTTGAACAGAAAGAATTTAGCAATCTCCTCTTTAGTTCTTTCTTTTGTAGACTTATCTTACTATTTTCTGTGTTTTGAGTCCTTTGCCAGAAAGACTGTGCTTTATTCAGAAACACCCCTGCTTCCTTAAGTATACTACACCAACTAACTTAGCCTCAAGTGAAAAGTTGTGAAGATGAAAATTAATTTTTACTGCTCTCTTCTTCCCTTCCCCAAGTATGTGTTCCAATGCTCTTGTTCACTCTCCAGCTCCTCCAATTGATGTATTATATCAAAGCCTTGTTTTCTGTAAGAAAAACATGCAGTAGGATGTGGAAGATACTTCACCATTATTATGTACAAATGTAGGAAATTGCCATCCAGAAGCTCTACTGTTGATAGGAAAGTATGGATTCACATGAGAGCTGCTTAAGACCTGAACTGTTCTCTTAAAGAAATCCAACTAATATTTTTTTCTCTTTACTCAGTAAAATCAGTGATTTAAAGTGACATATTCCACGCTAAATTTTGAGACACAATGCTTTAAATTTTTTTTAAATTTGATTGTTAGAAAGTTACTGAGTTTATGGACTCATTTTTCCAAAATTATCCTAACTCACTTCAGAGTCTTATGTGATAGTTGGAGCTGGCAATCTCACGTCTCCACAGGTGGCCAGGCTGTAGTTTTGGAGATGTGCAAGAAAAAACTTCAACCAGTTGAAGTCCTGAGGCCAGTTCACATAGTCTTACCCTGCCCCCTCCTTTCCTTCTTAATGAGATCTGCAGAAAAACTGGAACTTTGTTGTTAAAGGTTCTGTCCCTGCTTGTTACTTGCCCCCTAGAGCCACAATCTTCAATGACATTATAATCATTTCCACAGTTACTAACTTGTGTCACCAGCTGAGGAGTAACAAATTTAGATGGAAAATACATAACAGGCGGAGATGGATTACTGGGAAGTAAACTGTTTTTAATCACATAAATGTCAATTGGAATAAGGCACAAAAAAAAGAAATATTAAAAACACAAATTAATAAAATTTTTTCTCTACCAATTTTCCATTTGGCCTCTGTATTTCTTTCAGCATTATTGACTTGACTCTTCTCTTAATTACACTCTGGTCAATCAAATAGGCAATTATCAAGAAACTTCAATCCTCGTCTATGTTATTTGTTTGCTAGTAACTTCAGTATCTATTTAAATTAGTGCCATCTTAATTCTGTTAAAATTTATAGGAACAAAAATATTATGTCTTTTTAAGACATTGAATTCTAAAATGTTAATCGGACTCCTTTCCAATGAGAAGGAGGGAAAGGAATTGATATTTTCTTTCTGGCAGGAAAATGGATTTGAGTTCATGATTCCTAGACTAAAGCCAGAATCAACACCATCCAAAGAAAAGGGTGCTAAATCAGAATTAAGATGTAGACTGTAGAAAAATAGGTTTACCAGGCTGCTGGCCTCTGGAAAGAATGATGCCAAATAAGAACACTTGAGCACTAAATTTATGTGGTTTTTTTTTTTTTTTAAGCATTGCTCTTACCCTCACTAGACTGTTCTCTGCAATTTTTTTGTTCTTGCATGTTTATAGCTTTTTAAAAAAATCTTGATCTGTAATTTTTGGGGCTTTAGAAAAGAACAGATTCATTACTCTAGACTCTAAAACTATTGCAATGGCCAAGTAGGGACATAAGATACTTTCAGCTTGTACTAAGTTTTAAGAGTAAAATAGAACACAGGATGTGACAAGATGAGGGAAGTTTGTCAAAGATGGTTACACTGGATTAAGACAAATGACAAAAAGGAACCATTTAAGGTCATTAAGACCCAGGAGCATAAATAAAATTGATTAAGTGCTTTGTAACTGGTGCTTCCATAGAAGCAAGCAAAGGTGAAAAAAAAATGTGTATTGACTGTCTTAAGAAAATAAACAAACATATTCATAATGAATTACCTCTAGTTCTTGTTGGGTGCTATTGAGGTGAATATGAACAATGGATAAGAACCCTGTCCTATCCTATCCTGTGCCGTCTTAACCATCTCTGATATACTTTAACCCATTGCTGCAGTCACAGTGTTAAGCCATCTCACTGGAGGCTTCCTCTCTTTTGCTGAGCTTCCACCTTTCCAAGCACGATATCCTTTTATAAGGAACAGCCTTCCCTAACAACACATCCAAAGTATGAGAGATGAAGCTTTGCCATCTTTGCCTTTGAGGAGCACTTCGGCTGAATTCTTTCCAAGACATACCTGTTCGTTCTTGTGTCAGTACTTTTCAGTACTGTTCTCCAACACCACAATTCAAAAGCATCAATTCTTCAGTCTTCCTTATTCACTGCCCACCTTCCAGATGTGCAACAATGGAAAAGATCAGAACCTGAATCAGGTGCACCTTTGCCTTCAACCTGACATCATTGTTCTTCAGTATTTTGAAGAGGTCCCTAACAACACACTTACCCAGCACAATGTGTCTTTTGATCTCTTAATTGCTGGCATCGATGGTGTTGATTGTGGATCCAAGTAAGATGAAGTTACTGACTTCAAACTTTTCTTCATCTATCATAATGTTGTCCGTTGTCTCAGTAATGAGGACCATTGTTCTCTTGATGTTGAGATGCATTCCATATTGAATGCTGTAATCTTTGATTTCCTATAACAAGTACTTTAAGTCTTCCTCTCTCAGCAATCAAGATTGTGTCATTTGCATAATGCAGGTTGTTGATGAATTCTGATGAGTTTTTCTATGATCGTGATACCACATTCTTCTTCATAGAGTGTAGCTTCATAGATTATTTGCTCAGCAAACAGAGAAGGGATATATCCCTGACACACACTCTCATTGATTTAAAACCATTCCCTTGTTTCATTCAGACAACAGCTTCTTGGTCTAGATATAGATTTCATATGAACACAATTAAGTATCCTGAGTTTCCCATTCGTGTCAAGGTTATCCATAGTTTATAATGATCCAATGCCTTTTCATAGTAAAAAAACGTACACAGACAGACATTTTTCTGATGTTCTCTGCTTTCAGTCAGGGTCCATCTGATATCAGCAATGATATCCCTGATGCCACGGCTGCTTCTAAAATCAGCTTGAAGTCTGGCAGTTCTCTGTAAATATACTCTTACAGCTGTTTGGCATGATCTTCAGCAATATTTTTGCTTGTATGTGATATTAATAATGTCGTTTGATAATTTTCACATTGTTTTGGATCATCTTTCTTGGGAATAAAAACACATATAGATCTTGTCTAGTTAGTTATTCTTTCTGCTATCCTTTGAATTGACTGGCACAGTATCAAGAATACAAAGATTCTTACTACTGGAGTAATTGGCAGCATCAGAATGGATGATGAAGAGATTGAGATTGCTAACAAGTTTAGTCTGCTTGGCTCTACCGCCAACACTCTTGGCACCAGCAGCCAGGAAATTAAAAGATATATTGTGAAGGGAAAGTCTGCTGTTAGGGACCTCTCCAAAGTATTGAAGAGCAATGGTGTCACTCTGGAGACTAAGGTGC
>NW_006399845.1:5411110-5433372 GCF_000299155.1 Elephantulus edwardii | reverse complement strand
GATTGTAGTTGCAGCTTCTTGCCACTAGGCCACCAGAGCTCCCCCTGTTTGTTGTTATTTAAGCTTCTTGTTTAGAGTCAACAAGATCACCTGGAGGCCCTTGTATTTAAAAATTGGGCCCAAGGGATTATGTTTTAATTCCTTGTTATTGTACTTTGGAAGAAAAGTCTTCTAAGTCATGTAACACTCTTCTGTCAATTTTCTGGACTGAGATAATCTGGGTGTGCTGTGAATGCTGAACCTTGAACCAACGGGGTCTCAAATGTCATAATGGCTGCCCATGGTAGACAGTGTTTGGTGGAGCTCCCAGTTTTAAGATGGGTTTGGAAGCAGGAATGGCATCCACTTCCTAAATCCCATGCCTCTAGAAATTCTATGAACTTGAAGAATGATAGTTTAAGAAAGGCCTCAGGTCTTTTGTTCATAGAATTGCTATGAGATATGCACGACTCGACAGCAATCACTAACAACACCATAATTTTTCTATACTTAATAATGAGAAAACCTCTCCTTTCCGACCAGCCATTTGTGGGGGGACCACTGCCAAAAGGCAGGTTTTTGTAAAAACCCTCAAGGGGAAGACCTTCACGCTCGAAGCTGAACTCTTGGACACAATCAAGAGTGTCAAGGCCAAGATCCAGGATAAGGAAGGAATTCCTCCTGATCAGCAAAGACTCATCTTTGCTGGAAAGATGGGTGGACTCTGACTACAACATCCAAAAGAAGTCCACTCTTCACTTTGTATTGAGACTTCGTGGTGGTACTAAGAAAAGGAAGAAGTCTTACACCACTCCCAAGCAGAATAAGCATAAGAGAAGGAAGACTAAGCTGGCTATTCTGAAATATTATAAGGTGGATGAGAATGGCAAATTAGTCACCTTTGTTGAGAATGTCTTTCAGATGAATTCAGTGCTGGAGTTTTTATGGCCAGCCACTTTGACAGACACTACTGTGGTAGGTGCTGTCTGGCATTGCTCCAACAAACCAGAGGACAAGTAATGATGAGTTAATAAAAGACATGAATTAACATTTAAAAAAAATGAGAAAACCATCTAAAATAAAACTCAAAATAAGTCCAGGGGGATGGATAGAACATATGATAAAAGCAACATAAGATCATGATGTTGTTACATGCCTTCAAATCCCTTGCGGCTCATAGCAACCCTATGTATGACAGCCCTAAACTCTGCTCTATCTCTTGCCAATCATATTGACTCTGATACGCCTATCCCCATTACCCCAGTGATGGAATCAATGCATCTCATTGAGGGTATTCCTCTCCTGTGCTGCCCTTCCACCCTCCCAAGCTTGGCATCCGTCTCCATGGACAGATCCCGCCTTGAAACATGTCCAAAGTATGTCAGACAAAGCTTCAGAGTCCTTGCCTCCAAGGAGCATCCTGGCTTCACTCTCTCTAGGATGAACTTGTTTGTTCTCCTAGCTATCCATGGTCTATTCAATACTCTTATCCAGCACCACAGCTCAAAGACATCAACTCTCCTTTTATCATCCCTAGTCATTGTCCGGTTTTCTGATGCATGGCAAGTAATGGCAAAGACCACGGCCTGTATCAGGCTCACCTTAGTCTCCAGACTGACATTGTTGCTTCTCAGTACCTTGGAGAAGTCTCTAACAGCAGACTTTCCCAATGCAATTTGTCTTTTCATTTTCTTGCTGTTGGTACCAAGAGTTTTTATTGTATTGCCAAGCAAACTTAAGCTGTCAATAATCTCAATCACTTCATCATCCATCATAATGCTGCCAATAGGCCCAGTGGTGAGACTCTTTGTTTTCTTGATCTTGAGCTTCAATCCATATTTAAGGCTGCAGTCCTTGACTTTCTACAGCAAGCACTTCAGGTCCTCCTCAGTTTCAGCAAGAAGGGTTTGTTATTGCATAACACAGATTGTTTTTTTGTTGTTTTTTTTTCATGCAGATGACATAACTTTATTTGCTGAAAGTGAGATGAGCTTGAAACACATGCTGCAGAAGATAACAACTATAGCCTTTGACATGGATTATCTTTAAACATCAAGAAAAAAAATTCTTATCACTGGACCAATAGGCAAGACCATAATAGATGAATGCATAACACAGATTGTTGATGAGTCTATAAATATCATTTAATCAGCTCTAAATAATTGTGTCAACTATCTTCCTGTCAAAGGAAGTCCTATGAGGTGGATTGATTCAGTGATTGGGATAATTGGGATGGATGTGGCAGAGACGGTGCGATTGGTACAGGACAGAGCAGAGTTTAGGGATGTTGTACATAGGGTCGCTATGAGTCGCAGGTGACTCGACGGTACATAACAAAAACAACAACAACATTCCTGTCAGTTGGTTGTGTTGTGGCAATTTCTGTTTGACTCTGAGGTTAGAAGTTATGCTACTGATATTTCTAATACTCACAGGGTCATCCATGGTTGGCAGATTTCAGAAGAGCTTCTCAATTAAGTCAGACTAAGATGATTAAGACAGACTAAGATGATCAGAGAGCTGGACAATTATTAAGAATGACAGAAGAAGAATTGATGCTTTTGAGTTGTGGTGCTGGAGAAAAGTATTGAACATATTATGGACCTCCAAGAGAATAAACAGATCTGTCTTTGGAGGCAAGGATTTTAAAACTCTGTATCATATACTCTGAGCTTGTTTCCAGGAGGGACCAGTCCTTGGAGGACATCATGCTTTGAAGAGTAGAGGGAAAATGCAGGAAAGGAAGACCCTGTATGAGATGGATTGACACAATAAATGGAGTAATGGGGACAGGGGTGTTGGAGACAGTGAGATTGGCTCAGGATAGAACAGGACTCAGAGCTATTGTGCCTAGGGTTGCTATGAGTCGCAGGTAACTCAACAGCACATAGGAACAACAACAAGATGAAAGACCTTACGATCTTCTTGTGAAAATTACCCATTGAAAACTCTATGTATGGCAAGAGAAGATTCATTGTGCAAATTACTTCTTTTGGACACGTTATTAAGCAGACCCAATGATTGGTATAGGACATCACGGTTGGTGCAAGACAGGGTCAATGAGGGCTGGGAAGACCCTTGGTGAGATGGATTGACTGTGGTTTAAAATGTTGGCCAAGAGTTAAAGTTGACTCAACAGTCAATTATCTCTCTCTATATCTATCATCTATATATCTAAATAGTTGTGCATGAGATAGGAATTACCAAGTTAAGTGAGGGAGTCTCAGGACAAAAGGCTGGCAGACAGAATTCTATAATCATAAGTTGTTGTTATGTGCTGTGGCGTCTCCTGCGACTCATAGCAACCGTATGTACAACAGTCCTAATCCCTACTTTATCCTATGTCAATCTTACCATCTCTAACACACCTACCCCTATTACCCTAGTCACTGAATCAATCCATCTCATCAAGGGTCTTCCTCTCAAGCCTCCCAAGCATAATGTTCCTCTCCAAGGATTGGTCCCTCCTTGCAACATGTCCAAAGTATGTCAGACAAAGCTTCGTTTTCTAAGCAGTCTGTGGTATATTGAACACTATTCTCCAACACCAAAGCTCAAAGGCATCAATTCTCTTTCTGTCTTTCCTATTCATTGTTCAGCTTGCTGATGCATAGCAAGTGATTACAAAGACCATGGCCTGTATCAGGTGCACCTTAGTTTCCAGAGTGACATCATTGCTCTTCAGTACTTTGGAGAGGTCCCTGACGGCTGACTTTCCCATTGCAACATATCTTTTGATTTCTTGGCTTCTGGTGCCAAGAATGTTGACTGTGGAGCCAAGCAAACTAAATTGTGAACATTCTTTTCACCATCTATCCTGATGCTGTCAATTGGCCCAGTGGTGAGAACATTTGTCTTCTTAATATTGAGCCTAAATCCATATTTGAAGGCTGTAGACCTTAACCTTCTGCAGCAAGTACTTCAGGTCTTCCTTAGTTTAAGCAAGCAGTATTGTGTCCTCTGCATAATGCAGATTGTTGATGAATTTTCCTCTAATTTTGATGCCACATTTCCTCATACAGTGATATAGGGAAGGGTAACTAAGGTTCAGGGGGAACTGGGAAGCTGTTTTCTGTGTGTGACCTCATGTATACCTCTAAACCTTGCTACCCAAATAAGAATCCCTCCAAGGGCAAATTTTGCTTTTGAGGGTTATTGTTGTTGTTGCTGTTATGTGCCATCAGAAAATTCCATTCTCAACCCCTTAAAGAGACATAAGAAATATATACTTTCTGGATGAAATCAAGGTGGAGGAAGAAGCTTGCTGACAAAGAAGAACATGGAGATACTTATGGTTTCACAACATGGAAAGAAATATTTTGAACACCAAGTTGTTAGTTTAATAAACTCATTTGTCTTTAACTTAAACCATAACTCTTTAAGGGAAATTTAAACCCAGTTTTCCTAAATGAAAACTTGTGCTGTGCAAACAATAGATGTTCTTGTGTTTTTATTTTGATTTTACATTTTGCCTCTGGTTCTAACACTTCTCTGGGGGATAAAATAGGAAAAACAAAACATAAGTCAGATTTAAGCTCATGTTTGGCTAAAGTCTAAGACTTAAAAAAATAGAAAAAGAAATAAACCCAAAATATATTTCAAGATATTTTTGTTTTAATCTAAATTTAACCAAAGAATGTCCACCATCCAATGTACAGGGGAAAGATGACTTAATGATAAAAAATCAAGTTTTTAATCCTCCCTGTCCTCAAATTGTTAACCATGAAAGAAAGGTGAGAATATAGTAAGAAGTCTTTCTGTCATATAATTGATAGTCTCATATGATTTTTTTGGATATATTTTTCATCTTATGTGCCAAAAAGTATGAGGAAGGAGCAAGGCAGAATATCTCCTAAGGGATTAACAAGAAGACAACAGCAACTCAGAAACCTTAGAGTTCATACTTTTGGATTCATCTCGTAAAGTTGTAGGAGCCATCGAGGTGAGAGGTTATCCTCTGTGAGGACTTTACTGTTCACTGCTTATAGCTAGCTATGGGTTGCTTGATTAGTTCATAGAAACCTCAGATAGATGGCTCCTAGGTTGTGGACATATTTGTCTTGGTCCATTGGGATCTCTTTTTTCAATGTTTCCACGTTTACAAATTAGAAGAATTCAATTTTATGGATTATTTTGAAAAGAAAAAGCCACTAAAATACCCAGACGGCAACTCTGGACCTGCACTCATTATATGAATATTTGGTAAGAACTGGTTAGTGACAGTCCTCAGTTGCATGAAATTCCTACCTGGCTCATGGCAATCATTTACATGATCTTCTAAGAACTTCTATTTGTTATCTCTGTTGGAGCTAGGACTGGACCAAGGTAATCCTCTCTGCTCTGGCTCAGTATGTCTGTCTCATAAGCAGAAGAGATCTATTTAGAGCCACTGAAATGGCCAAGAGTTGCTCTAATGACCTAGTGGTAAGAAATTGTCCTATAATTCCAAACGCATGCAGTTCCAACCCACCAGCTGCTCCCCTGGGAGAAGGATGGACAATCTCCTCAAAGGTGACTTACTGTCTCTGTAAACCTGCTGGAGGGTCAGCTAAGTGTTGCACCAGCTCGACAGTACACAATAACAACAACTTCATATGTGTGTGGGTGCAGTTTCCACTTTCTAAATAAGAAAGAAACTTACTAGCTTTTATTGGAAAGCTTAACATACAAAGTTAAGGATACTTGAGATTGATTCTTGAGGAATAGAAAAAATTTTGATCAATGAAAATAAAAGCATTAATGAGAGATTGGTCATTCTCATTTCCTTCTGTGTGTGACTCTTTTATTTCTTAAAGACAATTTTGTTCCTCATGGCATCCCTTGGGGGGTTTAAAAAAACTATGCAGGAGGGAGATTCATGACAGAATTGCAAGCTTGAAAAAGAGTACTTCTTTTTCTTATTTGTTTAATTTAGTCAAGTGTCAGAGATCATATTTTAAGCCAGATTTCCTGCCCTAAAAAAAGGTTGGGCAAGTTGCTGAGATCCAGCCAGGCAATTGTCAAGGGTGAAGATGACTCATTTATGGATGGGTGTGTAGAAGATGATCCAAACTTTGGAAAATCTAGTGTTGACCTACATTAGGAAACAACTCCATGGACATACAGCCACCCATCTTCTGCTTTTCCACCCCCTCCAAAAGTCAAGTTTAATTCTATCTGTATTTTAGGCTTTCTAAAAAGTTCAGATCTGTTGTTCACAGTGTTGCTATGAGCTGTAGTTGACTCAATGACAATTAATAACAACAGCAAAAGAATTTACAGAAACACAGAATCCTTTGATAGTCAAACAGTTGCTTGAAAAACACCATGTCTGAGATTTTCTAAAATAAAAGGAACTTCAACAAAAGTAAGGTGATACTTCATGGCCCCCAAATTTTGACTTGAGTTATTAGCAAAAACAATTGTAAACTCTCCTTAACATTTCTTTTAGCCTACAGTAAGTTTTGACTGTGTCATTCATTCAAAAATAAACAAATATTTACTGTTTACATTCTTCCTGAATTTGCCATGGTGAGAAAAGTAATCCAGCTCTTGCACTTAAGATGGTCAAGTTAAAAAAAAAAAAGATGGTCTTACAAGTAAGAAAGGCAGATGTTTAACAAAGGCAGGGCCCAATGGTGGAGAGATGGTGAGGGAAATTGCCAAACACAAAAGAATGTTAAGCTGACCAAAGAAAAAGGAAACCATGTGGAAATGTTGTCGTTGTTAGGTACTACCAAGTTGAGTACAACTCGTAATAATCCAGTGAACAACAGACCTGAATCCTGTCCTATCCTGTGCCATTCTCATAATTTTTGAAACACTTGAGTCCATAGCTACAGTGACAGTGTAATCCAATTCATTAGGTGATCGTCCTCTATCTTGCTCACCTTTTTTGCTGTACTTTTAAAAAATTATTAGTATTTTATTATTTGTATGTGTGTGTGTGTGTACTGTCAAATCAGATCTGGCTTGTACAGGAGGATATTGTCCCTCCTTCTCCAGCAGAGCATCTGGTGGATTTGAACCGAGCACCTATGAGATTGCAGAGCAGCCTCTTGCAATTATGCCACCAGAACTCGCCTTGCTCTACCTTTCTAAGCCGTCCCTTTCTAAGGATAGCTTCTTCTAGCAGTGTGCCCAAAGTATGAGAGATGAAGCTTCACCATCCTTGCCTCCAAGAAGAAATTTGGCTGTACTTTTGCAAGACATACCTGTTTGTTCTTTCAGCAGCCCATGGTATATTCAGTACTCTTTTCCAACGCCACAATTCAAAGGCATACATTCTTCTTTTATCATCCTTATTCATTGTCTAGCTCTCAGATACATAACAATTGATTGAAAAGACCATAGCCCGAATTATGCACATTTTAGTCTTTAGACTGACATCAGTGCTATTCAGTATATTTAGAGAAATTCCTGACAACAGACTTGCCCAAGACAATACTGAGAGAAGCCTTCTTTGAAAAAAGCATAATTTGAATTTAATCTTGAATATGGAGAAAAAGAGAAGAATGACAAGAGTTAGAACAAAAGCATTATTGGAAAAAGCAAGAAGGCACATGCAATAGCCTTGCAGAGGGAAAAGATCTTGGCAGACAGCTAGAAATAAGGCTGTGTGGTTGCATGAAGCATTGTCAATGTCAATGAGTCTGATGCTTAATGACAATCCATCTGGCTCCTAAGGGGGTAAATCATTACAGGAGGAGACAGCCTGTTTTTCTCCCATAGAATGGCTGATGAATTGCAGCTGCTAATCTTTTGGTTAGCAGCACAACACACTACACGTTATTTCATCATTTCTTTGTGAAGAATCTCTCTATCACTGTTGTTGAGTTGGAACCAATTCTTAGCTGACTAGGGAGCACATTTTTCAGAGGCAGTAAGAGGAGATTGCCAGTTTTTCCTCCAAGGAGCAGCTGGTGAATTTGAACCACTTGTCTTTGAATTTACAACTCAACTCCTCATCCTTGAGGCCATCAGAGAATGAAAAACGATATAGAAAGAAGAAAGATAGGTAGGGTTTCAGTCATATAAGGCAGGCCTTAGAGAGTTTTTCTACCAATGTTGTTGCATGTCATCGGGTCAGAACTGACTTAGACCTGACCCTCCAGCATGTTTTCAGAGGCAGTTAATCACACAAGAAGGGATTACTCAACCTTCTTCCAAGGAGTTGGTGGAGTCAAACCCGGTGTCTTTGGGATTGCAGTGCAGCTTCTTACCTCTAGGCCACCAGGGCTCCCTAGTTTTCTTTAGTAGAAGAATAAATATTTTGCACACCCCAGTCTGAGACTGGCAAATTATGACCTGCAGGCTGACTGTAGACCTCTTTCTGTTTTGTAAATAAAGTTTGTCACACAATTATGCTTGTTTATTGACATGTTCTCTATATCTATTTTCATATTACACAGGCAAAGGTGTATAGAGGAAACAGAAGCCATTTGGTCCATGAAACCAAAAATATTTACTATCTGACCTTTAACAAAAAAGATTTACTAACCCTTGCTTTACATCATATACTCTTGTTGGATTTTGGGTGAAGCATTTGCATATGCAAAGTGATCCATCATGTAGCCTCATTTTCTTCAAAGACACTAGATATAATTGCTAAACCAGGAATATTTAAGAAACTTTAGAAAAAGAATTTCACTGGATCAAGTATCAAACTCATTTGTACCAGGTAAGCCTGTAAGCTCCTCAGCCAAAATGCCTTAGTCTGTAAGGGATTTGTTAATTCACACAGAAAAAAAGTCTACAAGCTAGTTTCATTATTTCCAGGGTACAATGTTAACACTAGGAAGCTAAGTGCTTTCCATCTTTCTGCTGTGCTGTCCACATGGTGTGGGAGACTTGGCAAGATGGTTTGAAGAGTTACTGAAAACAAGACAGAGATATCTAGCACCTGAACAGGTTGGACATATCCTACCCGGTGTCTTTCTGTATGGGAGGAAACGTCTTTCACGGTACATAGCTGCCATATGCTTCTATTTCATTGTTTAGATTAACTATGTTTAAACCGATAGCTGCCAAGGAGGATATACTCAGCGTAATTGGATTAGACTAACTTGAGTGTTAATATCCTTGAGAATCTATACACATCACCATGTAAAATGCATACCCCAAATCACTGTTATGTCAGCAAGAAAAACCAAAAACCCGAACCCACTGCCACGAAGTTGATTCTGATGTACGATGGAATTGTTTTTGGTAGAACCACCTATTTGGTTTCCCAAACTAAATCTTTATGGAAGCAGACTACCACATCTTTCTCTTGCGGAGCAGTTGTTCAATTTGAATCACTAACTTGTTTTGTAAGCAGCAGGATGATTCAACCCCTGCTCCATCGGAGCTCAGCAGCAGCAAGAAGGCAAGCAGGGAGGCTGGTTGGCCAATTGTGTCTGCCTTAACATGGGATCTTTGTAAATTGAGCCTGTCTCTCTGTCCCAGATACATAGAGAAAACACGCCAAAGTGGAGGTCAGAAAATAAACAAAGGTTGAACAAATCTTCCTGTTGGGGCATGACTCATGGGTGTAGAATACAGTTCAGTATATGGTGGTTCTTTTTTTTTTTTACTTTATGCAAATATCACCTATTCCTACAACAGATTGAGTAACTTATTCCTATACATGGGTAACTTGCTTTCAAGGCAACATCTACAATACAGTTAACTGTTCTGGTGAGTCATTTTGTTGATAGCTGTCTCCTGAGCTTGAATAAACCACAATTGTTGTGGATTTGTTTCAATTTGGATTTGAGAATAAGGGTGTGATATCATATTGGGCTCACCTCAGAGTCCCCAAATGATTTTCCACAACGCATGTCTATTTGTTTGTATTCTTCACCTCTGTAGCTGGCTGGAAATCACAGCCTCCATTGCTTATCTCCTTCAAGATACTTCCCCCGCCCCTCAAAAAAAATGTCTCTGCTCTTCAGAAAAAAGGTATGTCTCCTTCTTTGGTTTCATGTTTGGCCATTGGTATACACACACACACACACACACACACACACACACACACACACACAGAGTGCCTAGTACCTGCTTCTGGTATAGCTTAGGCTGAGTAAGTTTCTGTTGTAATGCATTTGCTGTGACCTATGTGAAATTCGTGTAGCAAGAAACACTAAAGTTCCGGGGAGCAGAAACCCAGCAAAGACTAGACTAGAAATAGCCAACCTAAGTGCTGAGTCCGTATTATTAGATGGATTTATATATTTAGTAATAATGTTTACATTTTGTTTGATATTATTTATTAGGAGATTTCATTGTTGAGGGTTACACTGCCAACCCAAAGGCAGGTGGTTTGAATCCACTAACTGCTATACAGAAGAAAGATAAGTAATTTTTTTCCCATATGATTTACAACCTCGGAAAATCAACAACAACAACAACAACAACATTATGTTGATAAGGGAGTTCTGATGGCATGGTTGGTAGACAGTTGTGGTGATAACCTAGTTAGAATCTACTGAAAGCTCTTCAGGGGAAAGATCTCCTATCTGTGATTTACAGCCTTGGAAACCTGCTCGAGGGTCACCTGTGCCTCAGAGAGCATTGAGTGAAATTATAGTGACAAGGAAGTGACTGAGGTTTTGTGATATTTGTGGTGGACTAATCAAGGCTAAAGCAATTTTATTATGAAACAAAGTCACTTAGATGAAATTGAGCTTTACAAAGCTCATGCCATAGGTTCAACCACCTAAGAGGTGAATTAACTTTCAACAAAGGGAGACAGGTTATTCTTTTTGAGCTTATTAGCTACCACTCACACTCTCTTTCCTTAAGTCATTCATTCCATAATGAGTATTGATTTTATCCAATGGACTTCCTAGAGGATGAACAGATACCTTTTACAGAGAGTGCAGCCAAGGGGTTTCTTGGTAAGGATTGGGGGAACTTCTCCTTTGGGCATGTGGTTCCTATGAGGAGCCAGTCCTTGGAAAAGGACATCATGCTCTGATGAGTGGAGGGTCAGTGAAGGAGGGGAAGACTATCAACAAGATGGGTTGACATAGTGACCCTAAGAATGTGCTCAAGTGTGGCAGAGATGATAAGAATGGCATAGGGCAGGGCGGGGCTCAGATCTGTCATTCCTAGACTGTTCTGAGTTGCAGTCAACTCAATGGCAACAGCAATTGCCAACAACCTAACAGCAGTACAGACAGAGTCTCATTTACAAGACAAAATCCTATTTTCAAATGGGATTCCACCCATCGGGGTTTAAGACATACAACATATATTATTTTGGGGCACAGTTCAATCCATAACACAAGCCACACTCTACTGTTTGGGCTTTGAGACCTTGGCAAGTTATTTATGTTCTCTTAGTACATGGTTCTTCTCTATAAAATGGAGATAAAACTCAATTCATAGTGTGGTTATTTGTGCAGATCATAACAAATCATGGTTAACGTTGAAAAGCATGGAATCCCAGAACACTTAATTTTGCTCACATGAAACCTATTCATGGACCAAGAAGAGACTGTTTTCTCAACACAGTAAAGGAGCTTTGCATGGTGTAAAGTTAAGAAAGATGGGCCTTATATTATATTTTCTATCTACACCTATTCAAACTGTATACTAAACAAATATTTGAAAACCTGGACTCCATTAAGAAGAATGTGACATCAGGACTGGAGGAAGACTCATCAACAACCTACACTATGCAGATAACATAGCCCTGCTTGCTAAAAGTGAGAGGATTTGAAGCATTTGCTGCAGAAGATCAAAGACTACAGCCTTCAATATTGATTACAAATCAATATCAAGAAAAAACATCCTCATCACTGGATCTATAGGCAACATCATGTCAGAAAGATAAAAAGATTGAAACTGACAGCAGCTTTGTCTTGGATCCACAAACCACAACCTTGGTATCAGCAGACAGACGATCAGGAGATATATTCAGAAAGTCTGTAGTCAGGGGCCTCTCCAAATTACTGAAGAGCAATGATATCAGTTTGAGGACTAAAGTGTACCTGACTTAGGCTATTTGAGAACTGGACAATAAATAAGGATGACAGAATAATTAATGCCTTTGTGCTGTGATGTTGGAGGAGAGCACTGAATATTTCATAGACTGCCAAAAGAAAAAAAAAAACCACCCAAAAAACAGATGTGTCTTGGAGAAAGTATAGCCAGAGTGCTACTTGGCAGCAAAGATGACAAAGATTTGTCTCACATACTTTGTGAACATGTTGTTAGGAGAGGCAGTTTCGTGGAGAGGGACAACATACTTGGAAAGGTAAAAGATGAGCAAAAGAAAGGAAGACCCTCAATGACACAGTGATTACAGCAATGGGCTCAAGTATGTCATAAATGATGAGGATAGAAAAGGATAGGACAGGGTACAGATCTATTATTTATAGGATCGTTGTGAATTGTACTTTATGGCACCTGTCAATAACAACAATAGGTAGTTTAAGACCTATATGATATAATACAAACAAATGACTTGATTTTATAACTGGCATGTGAAGAGTTCAATAAACATCAACAAAGGAGGCTCCTACAAATGGAGAACTGGAGGAGTAGTGGTAAGGAACCTCACTGCCATCACAAAGGCATGTCATTGGAACCCACCAGCTGTCTCTTCCCATGCAGTCTACTACTCTGAAAACCCACTGTAGGGTCTGCTATGCATCAATTTTGATTTGATGGAACTTAACAAAAACCACCACCACCACCACTACCAACATACTACTACAATAACTATCGTATCATTAATAATGATGGTGCTGTGGGAAAAATTTTCATCTTCCATATAATAGATCTGGGTTCAATTTCCGGTGAATATAGCTCAAAAGAAGCTAAAGAACAATGACTCATTTGTCTTTGGAGCCTTATACATTTCTGTGATGCTTAACAGGTTTTTGCAGAGATGCCAGACTAAGATGAACCATGAAAGTGAGCTTTAACACACACACACACACACACACACACACACACACACACACTTAAAATGTTATTAAGATAATCTGATCTGCAAATGATTATGAAGATAGCATGGGCCTGGGAAGCGTTTTGTTTTATTTTGCAAGAGGATGCTAAAGTTTGGTCAGAATTTTCGGAACTGTATGCTCAAGTTCAGCCAAGAACAGCCACCCTGAGGAGCTGAACCTTTATTTCATGCCCAAATTCATGCTAGTATTGAATAGTAGCACCAACATCTTTCTATATAAGTGCATTTTCTATCAAAATATGAAAAAAATAAAAGTCTATAAGGTCAGAAAGCACTTTGTGGAGGAGGGATGGACCCTTCTGAACATGTGCCGTTGGGAGTCAGGAGCAGCAGGGTCAAGTTTGTCAGGCTCCAGACTGTGAAAACAATTTTGCACCTGTTTTGTGGAAGCCAAATCTGTGGCATTTTGTTTGTGCAGTTTGGACAGGACATTAAATTATGGAAAATTTGAGAGTAGTGGCCTCTGTATTTTCATCAGACAGTACAAAGTGTGACGTGCCCGGGCACTTGTCTCCCTCCTTTCAAACAGCTCAGAATTCACAGTGTTCTGGAAGTTTTATTCTCAAGTTACAGAAAACTCCTTCAAAAGGACTTAGATGAAGATACTACTCAGTGAAGAACACAACCGTCTGCCCTCCCTCCTCTCGATCTCTGTTCGCTCACTAAACCCCTATTTTAGTCTGTGGACAGCTCTGTGCCCTGGCAGAAACTCTAGGAAATGGGTGTGAAGAAAGCAAATGACTGATGAGCAGGAACATTTGAGAAACCTCCAGATACTTTGCTGCTTCCCAGGCCCTCATGACCTTGCAGGCTAACAGTTTTTCTTTCTTTACCCTATTTTGGGCCACCCAGTATTCTTTTGTTAGTAGTGTCGTGATTTTCCCTTTAGGGAATGACTCTTCCCCTTCTGTCAATTAGAGACTTCCGCGGAGTTGATCCTTCTACAAATGAGTCACTAGGGTGAATGCCTGTCCCAGGCCTCAGCACAACAGAAATTTTCATTCCATTTGCTTTGATAATTGATGTAGAAAAGACAATTCTATCATTTTAGGTCAACAACAGTCAGAGAGAAGATCTGGTCCTTTCCTTTGGGTTCTGCTTTATTTTTGTGCTAATAATGTGTGCCTTGTGTGTTTATTTTCCCACTTGGTGCTCACCTCAGGAGGTATTCTCATAAACACAACTATGCCATTTTTAAAAAGCATATTGCTGTTCAAAATTAGTATATTGTACCTATGAATATACCTGAGAGGGGTACAGAGGGTGTGGTTGATGAGTTGAGAAATCATATGTTGTTTGTGGGAAAACATAATAACTCATTCTAGGAGGCTAGATGCTTGGAGCCTTCAGGAAACAACATAGCATTGCTGAGGATGAAAAAGACCGAGTGGGTGGAAGAGGAGAGAGATCAAAAAAAGAAAGAACTATTATTGTTGCTGCAAGGTGCCCTCACATTGACTCTACTTCCTAGACAATTAATGCATGTATGAGAGAGCAGAGAGCCAAAGCGTGTTCTATCCTGCTCTAGCCTCATAGTCCCCACTGTGGTTAAACTCATTATAGTCACTATGTCAACCCACCTTGTTGAGGGTTTCCTTAAGGTTGTTGTTGTTATGTGCTGCCGAGTTACCTGCGGCCTGATGTTCAACAGCCCTACACCCTGCTCTATACCATGCTAATTTCATGGTCTATGACACACCTACCCCCATTACCCCAGTCACTGAATCAATCCATCTCATAGAAGGTCTTACTCTTCTTTGCTGTCCCTCCACCCTCCCAAGCATGACGTCCCTCACCAAGGACTGATCCCTTCTTGCAACATGTCCAAAGTATGTCAGACAAAGCTACTCCTTAAGGTGTACTAATGTTATTTAAGCCTCTGAAGCCAGGATGGCCTTTTCACTTATATAAGTCAATAAGCTCACTTTCTGGTTGAGCTAGTTTTGAGTTTAAATATTTGTCTTCAGCAATTAGTAGAATCCTAAGGCCCCCAAGGACAGCATTTAATCTCCCAGATATTCCCTGAAGAAAATGACAGAAGTTAGTCTGTTGATCAAACCTTGTAGATGAGAACAGAAAAATGTCTGAAATTATCTTGAAAGAGGGAATACAAAACAAGCACCAAAATATACTTTGCTACCAGAAAGCAAAGAATACCAGAAAAATATCTATCTGTGCTTCAGTGACTATGCAAAGGCTTTTGACTGTGTGGATCACAACAAGCTGTGGCTGACTCTGAGAAGAATGGGAATCCTAGAACATTTGATCATGCTAATGCCAAGAGACAGTCGTCAGAACAGAGCAGGGACACACTGGGTGGTTCAAAATCAAGAAAGGGGTCCATCAGGGATGTATTTTGTTTCCATACCTTTTCAATCTGTATGCAGAACAGATCATCCGAGACGCTGGGCTGTATGAGGAGAAAGGAGGAATGTGGCATCAGGATTGGTGGAAGAATCCTCAACAACCTCCGTTATGCAGATGACACAACCCTGCTCTCTGAAACTGAGGAGGACCTGAAGTGCTTGCTGCAGAAGGTCAAGGACTGCAGTCTTCAGTATGGATTGAAGCTCAATATCAAGAAAACGAAGATTCTCATCACTGGGCCAATTAGCAGCATCAGTATGGATGGTAAAGAGATTGAGATAGTTAACAGTTTTCGTTTGCTTGGCTCCACAGTCAACACTCTTGGTAACAGCAGCCAGGAAATCAGGAGAAAGTCATTGGGAAAGTCAACTGTAAGGGACCTCTCAAGAGGACTGAAGTGCAACGATGTCAGGCTGGAGACTAAGGTGCGCCTGATCCAGGTTATACTCTTTGCAATTACGTGCTATGCATTGGAGAGTTGGACAGTTAATAGGGATGATAGAAAGAGAATTGATGTCTTTGAGTTGTGGTGCTGGAGAAGAGTGTTGAATATACCATGGACTGCTAGGAGAACAAACAGGTTTGTCCTGGAGAGGGTGAAGCCAGACTGTTCCCTGGAGTCAAGGATTCTGAAGCTTTGTCTGACATACTTTGGACATGTTGCAAGGAGGGACTGGTGCTTGGAGAGGGACATCATGTTTGGGAGAGTGGAGGGATGGCGCAGGAGAGGAAGACCCTCCATGAGATAGATCGATTCTTTGAGTGGAGTGGTGGGAATGAATGTGTTTGAGGCAGCGAGATTGGCACAGGATAGAATGGCATTTAAGGCTCTTGTCGCTATGAGTTGCAAACGACTCGATGGCACATAACAACAACAACAACAACAACAACAACAACAATCAATTAAATGAAAGGTTGGATCCAAAGCTGGTTGATTGTCTTTTGTGTTTCCACTTCTATCCCAAGAAATTAGGGAAGAGAATAGCAACTGACCCTTCAAGAGATAATCTATCGTACATGACAACCAGACACGCACTAGAGATGATTCAAGCTATACAATGTCCCTTGGAAGCTGTCTGTTAATTAGACTTTGCACTGGAGAGCAAACTATTTTCAGGAACTATGTGTTGAGTTCCTTTGAAAGAGAAACAATTATTCTTAATTTTTTATTCTCAAGACCACACTGGACTGTTCCTATTGGCTTTTCTCAAAATAGTAATAACTGTATGGCTTTAGGCTTATTTCTAGAATTAGTACTAGATTTCAATGTTCTGTTTATCCCAAGTTGCCTTACCCTCAGCAGTTATTAAGATTATTTGGTATAGGGATGCACAGGGAAGGAACAGCAACAATGAAAACAATAGCAGCCATTGGGTTAAGCCATATCTAATAACATGTCATTGTTGTTGTTAGGTGTCATCTATGAACAAAAGATCTGAACTCTGTTCTAGCTTGTGCTATCCTCACACTTCCTGATACACAATAACTCATTGTGGAAGTCACAGTGTGTATCCACTTGGTAGAGGATCTTCTTCTTCTTCGTTGACCCTCCCCCTTTCCCAGCATCATGTCCTTCTCCAACGAATAGCCCTAGTAACATGTTCAAGGTATGTGAGGCATGCCTCATCATTCTTGCCTCCAAAGAACCCTCTGACTCCACCCTCTGTTCTTTTTGCTGCCAATGGGATGTTCAGTGATCCTCTCCAACACCACAGCTCAAAGGCATCAACTCTTTTTCTGTTGTCTTTATTCACTGTCCAGCTCTCAGATGCATATCAAATGATAGCCTGAATCTGATGCACCTGAGTCCTCAAACCGACATCATTTAGAGAGGTCCCTACCTGCAGATTTTCTAGAGCAATATGTCTTCTTGTTTCTTAACTGCTTATACCAATGGTGTTAATTGTGAATTCAAGCAAATTGAAGCTGCTTACAGTTTCAATCTCTTCTCCATCCACCATGATTTTGCCTATTGTTCCAGTGATAAGAATCTTTCTTTTCTTGACATTGAGATACAATCCATACTGAAGACTGCATTCCTTGATCTTCTTCAACAAGTGTTTCAAGTCTTCTTCACTTTCAGCAAATAAGGTTGTTTCATCTACATAACACAGGTTACTGATGAGTCTTCCTCCAATCTTGATGTCACACTCCTTTTCCTTGAATTCAGCTTGTATTTAATAACATACAAGGAAAAACTGCATGGTTCAAAATTGGGAAGGGTTTATGCCAGGGATGTGTCCTATCTCCATATCTTTGCAACCTATATGCAAAATAGATTATATGGGAGGCTGGGCTGTGTGAGGAGAAGTGTGGCATCAGGACTGGAGGAAGATTTATCAACAAAGTGTGTTATGCAGATGACACAACTCTGCTTGTTGAAACTGAGGAAGGCCTGAAGGGCTTGATGCAGAAGGTTAAAGACTGCAGCCCTCAGTATGGACTGAAGCTAAACTTCAAGAAGACAAAGATTCTCACCACTGGGCCAATTGGCAGTATCATGATAGATGGTGAAGAGAGCAAGATTGTTTACAGCTTTAGTTTGCTTGGGTCCACAATTAACACTCTTGATACCAGCACCCAAAAAATTAAAAGTCATATTCCGATGGGAAAGTCTGCTCACAGGGACCTCTTCAAGGTACTGAAGAGCAATGATGTCACTCTGGACACCAAGGTGCACTTGCAATCACTTACTATGTGTCAGAGAGCTAGGCAATGACTGGGTATGACAGAAAGAGAAGTGATACCTTTGAGCTGTGGTGTGGGAGAAGAGCATTGAATGCCAAGAAAACAAACAAGTTTATCCTGGAGAGGGTTAAACGAGGCTGTTCCTTGGAGGCAAGGTTTCTGAAGCTTCGTCTGACATACTTTGGACATGTTGCAAGGAAGGATCAGCCCTTGGAGAAGGTCGTCATGCTTGAGAGGGTGGAGGGACAGCGTAGGAGAGGAAGATCCTCTATGAGGTGGATTGATTAAGTGACCTGGGTAATTGGGGTATGTGTGTCGGATACAGTGAGATTGGTACAGTATAGTGCAGGGCTTAAGGCTGTTGTACATAGGGTCGCTGTGAGTCGCAGCAACTCGATGGCACATAGCAACAACAACAACATTTATTAAAATCTGGCCTAGTCATAAGAAGCTGCAATCCCTAAGGCACATGATTTGAATCCACCACTCTGTGGGGGAATGATGGGCAATCTCATCCCATGAGCGTACTGCCTCTGAAAACCCACTGGAGGTTCAGCTATGGGTCACTTCCGACTTGATGACATAACAGGTGTATATATTAGCTGCTGAGACAGTACCTAATCTCTAGTGCATCCATAGTGTGGAAAAGAGATGCTACTTGGAAGAATGCCATGAGGCAAGACTACTATTGAGTTTGACTGTGGAGATAATTGCAGCTTAGGTGGCAACCCCCTATGTCTTGACTTACAGGCTTGGCTTCCATGTTTGTTGCTATTTCTGCATGCCCTGCCTAGCTACCCTGCAGGTCAGTGTCTGTGGGGGGGTTTAGGTCTCTTTAATCCATGGTGACATGTCACTCAAGGCTCTCTAGGACTCCTCAAACAGTACAGCTTGTGCAAATCAACTGACATCAAGTCAATTCAGACTCAGAATGACTTTATTCCATCATTATGGTTTCCAAAGCTGGAATTCAGGAAGGGAGGAGAGTACTATCTTTCTCCTGTGGAGTGCCTAGTTTGCTCCAACCACCAACCTTTGGTTAGTCAGCAGACATGCAATGTCCTATGCCACAAAGGTCCTTCACACGTGTCCAAAGGTGGGTAATTGAAACTGCAAGTTTACAAAACCTCGAGACTCTGGTGCTAATGTGTGCTTTGGCAGAGACAGAGTCACTTGTGTGAGGCTTACTTTGATATATGTCTTTCAAATGTATTCAAATCTATGTACTAAATAATGAACTCTGGTGGCATAATGGTAAGAAGCCATGCTTCAATCCCAAAAGCACTTGGTTCGAACCATTTAGCTGTCCGGTGGAAGTATGCAAACTCTTCCTATACAATTAAATGCCTTTGAAAACCCACTGGTGGATCAGCTATTCATTGGTTCTGACTCAACAGCACACCACAACAAGAACAGCGTACTATTTACAGAGCTCTGATGGTATAGTTTGTTGATAGTTACAGTGATAACCCAAAGGCCATGACTCTCTCTGATTTCAAATCCACCTCAAGAGAAAGATGGACACTTTTACCATGTGATTTATAACTCAATGGAGGGTCAACCATGAGTCAATTCTGTCGGGTAGTGTGAAGATGGTGCAGGATAGAACAAGGTTCAGATCTTTTGTAGGATCGCTATGAGTCGCACTTGATGGCATCTAACAACAACAATAACAACAACCGGTCTTGGAGGGAGCCCTGGTGACCTAGTGGCAAGATGCTGCATTACAATCCTGAAGGCATGAAGTTTGGGGCCGCCAGCTGCTCCAGGGGAGAAGGGTGGGTAATCTGCTCCCTTGCAATTAACTGCCTCTGAAAACCTGCTAGAGGGCAGCTATGCATCAGTTCCAAAACTACTGTACACAACAACAACAACCTGTCTTGTGCTCTGTTTCCATATACTAGCTAGATATGAAATTCTGAAAGAGGGTTATATTGTGGTTCCTGAGCTGTGGGAAATGTCTCAGGACTGGGTAGTTTCATGCGCTCTTGGGGAATGTCTGTGGCAAGGGGAGGGGTATTTGCCTAGTACATGCAGAGACTCAGTTATGTGAAGGTATGATGACATGGTTATATAAGCAATGCACTGTTTAGCTAGGGTCTGTCATGTGTGATGCTCTTTTAAAATATTTGACTAGGGATTTCCTGTCTAATGCTCGCATTCCTCCAGATTCTGAGCTCTTATAAAGTCTTTTGCATGGTTCTTTTATGTTTCCATGCTATGGCCTTAAGTAAAATAACAGAAAAATATTAATAGGTGCTCTTAGGTATATGTTGTTGAGTGCCATCAAGTCCGCTCCAATTCACAGAAAGAAACACTGCCTCATCCTGCGCCGGCCTCACAATCAGAGCTGCGTTTGCGTCTGTTGTAGTGGCAGCCGCTGTTATCAGGCCATCTCATTTACTGCCGTTCTCTCTACCAAACAGCATGTCTCTCCAGGCACTGGCACCGCCTGATAATCTGCTCAAAGTATGCAAAGGGGGCCTTACCATACTTACTTCTAAGAAATCATTTCCTGGCTGCACTTCAAGCGGCTCTGAGATTTAGGTGGATGGCAGATGACGTTGGGAAACAATTTTATTTATTGGATCATCTTCACAGTGCAAAGGAGGTTGGGAGAGAAGAATTTAGAAAATGCCAACACCTCAGCTCATCACACTCTGGTATAAACTCTAAACTCCATAAGGGCAGGGACCAGAGCTGCTTAAACTGAAAGCTGGAAAACTAAGATCAATATAACTGCCTGTTTTGCATGGTCTGCAAGTTATGAATAGATTGCACATTTCTAAAAGAACACATTTTAAATGCAATTCCTTATATCGTATCCTTTGCTTTATTCCTTGGGAATAACATAATTGCAAAAAAATATTATTCTCATGTTTATGAGATACTTACTAGTCCCTTGATTTAGACAATCATTGACTTTCAAGCCTAGCACAGTGCCTAATGCAGTCGTCAGGTAGAATCACAGATTTGCAGAATCAGACTATCCAGAAGCACAGTATTTACTATGAGAAATAGACACCATCTTGTCTACTTTATATAGAAATAAATACAATGATTGGCTTCTTGGCTAATTCACTAAAATGAAACCTCTTTAGACTTTGAGACTTAGTGGTTGTGGTTAAAACATTTGACTATTAACTGGAAGGTCAGTAGGTCAAGTCCACCAGCAGCTGCCTGGGAGGAAGATGTAACAGTCTGTTTCAAACAAAGATTTCTAGATTCTGCTACTCTATGAGACAGTTCTACTCCGACCTTTACAGTTGTTATGACTCAGAATTAATGACAATTGATTTGGTTTGGGGGTTTAGAGGTGCAAGTACAATAAGTCTGAGTTCCACATTGCAATAAGTCTGAGTTTCACATTGTTCATTTACTTTGATTTTACTCTTTAGCCATTTAACTAGCTTTCTAGGCTTAAAATATTTCTTTGTTCTCTTGAATGACTCCCACTTGGCCTGTGTACAGTTCTACATGATGAAAACATTTACATTTGGGAGAATTTTTTTTTATTCCTTACGGTTATATCCGTGATATGTCATGACACACACAGTAGAATGCCTTTTCATAGTAAAAAAAAAACACTCAGGTAAACATTTGCCTGGTGCCCTTTGCTTTCAATCAAGATCCAGCTGACAGCAGCAATGGTGACATCCATTCTAGGTCCTCCACTGAAGCCAGGCTTAATTCACAGAAGGTCCCTTTTTAGATAGTGCTGTGATAATTTTGCTTTGTCTTCAGTAAAATGTTTCTTGTGTGTAATACTAATGATTTTAGTTTCTAATTTTCACATTCTATTGGATCACTTTTCTTTATAATGGGTACTGTTAAACATGTGGCGGCAGCATGAGATGGCCAAGTCTGACTTCCACTAACTCCATGCTAGAGAATTGTCCCCATCAATAGCATCCACAACACAAAACAAATTCACATGAGGTCAGAAATGATCCCCATAGTCTACACTTCTACTAGGTATGGCACCAAGTATACTTGCTTACTACAGATCTGAAATACTTTGCAATGACCAAGCAGATCTCTTAAAATCATACTCACAGTTATAGAGTGTACTAGGGAAGTTAACGTATCAAAAGGAATTGGCAGACACAGAAGAATTTAATGAAATAACATATGAGCAAGAGCCTATGGTGATGAAGGAAGAAGTTCAAGCTACTTTGAAGGAAATAGCAAAAAACAAGGCCCCAGGAATAGATGGTATACCAATTGACATATTTCAGCTAACAGATGCTGCCCTGGAGGTGCTCACCAAGTTGTGTCAAGAAATCTG
>NW_006399845.1:5408258-5409248 GCF_000299155.1 Elephantulus edwardii | reverse complement strand
CATTTAATATTCTTCCTAAAGCATCCTTGATTATAGCAACTCGAGGTTTGAATTTCTTCTTCAGTTCCTTGAGCTCCTTGAGCTTAAGAAATGCTGAGTGAGTTTGGCCCTTTTGATTTTCTGACTCCAACTCCTTGCACATTTCATTGTAAAATTTTACTTTGTTTTCCTCTGCTGCCTTTTGAAATCTTCTATTCAACTCTGGAAATTTATGCTAAAGAGCAACGATAATAGCTTAAAGATTAAGGTGTGCCTGATCCAAGACATGGTATTTTCAATTGCTTCCTGTTTCTTGAAACTTGTGAAATGCATAGGATGCCTTTGAACTGTGGTGCAGGCAAGGAGTATTGGATATACTACGGCTTGCCAAAAGAATAAAACAGTATATCTTGGAAGAAATCCAAGCAGGGTACTCTTTAGGAGAAAGAATAGTAAAATCTCATCTCACATACTTTGAGCATGTTGTCAAGAGCGATCAGTCCTTGGAAAAGGACATCACGCTGGGCAAGGTAGAGGGTCAGAAAAAGAGAATAAGGCCCTCAATGAGATGAATTGACATAGTGACTCCAACAATGACCTGAAGCATTTTGGAGATCATAAGGATAGCTCAGGGTATGGTACGGTTTTTGATCTGTTGTTCTTGGGGTCACTATGTGATCAACTGTTTGCACCTAACAATGACAAGTGCATTTGAACTTTGTCGTTAATGTTAATATTCATTAAAGATATGCTAAATTTTCAAACATTGACATGTCAAGGAAAATGCCACCGTACTTTTTAAAATGAAGAAATAAAGCTTAGAACATTGTATTGAAACAGATGAAGGAAATAACTATTTAAAAGGAATTAATTAGGCATTATTTGCATGACAACAGTCTAGTGTAAGAGGTGGATAGCAAATTGGACTGGAAGTGGGGAGAGGGGAGGGAAGAAATTGTGCAACAATGGTAGAATCTTTTTAAAGAGAAATGCAAACTAGGGTGGGTGTAG
>NW_006399845.1:5400989-5408158 GCF_000299155.1 Elephantulus edwardii | reverse complement strand
ATGGACTGCCAAGAAAACAAACAGATTCATCGTAGAGAGGGTTAAACCAGGCTGTTCCTTGGAGGCAAGGATTCTGAGGCTCCATCTAACATACTTTGGACATGTTGCCAGGAGGGACAGGTCCTTGTAGAGGGACATCATGCTTGGGAGAGTGGAGGGATGGCGCAAGAGGGGAAGTCCCTCTATGAGGTGGATTGATGCAGTGACTGGGGTAATCGGGATGGGTGTGTCAGAATCAGTGTGATTGGCACAGGACAGAGCAGAGTTTAGGGCTGTTGTACATAGGGTCGCTACACAGGCAACTCGATGACACATAACAGCAACAACAGGGAAGTTTGGCAGCAGCGTACAATTCTTCAGTCACAACAGAGTCCAAAGCCTGCTCAAAGGCCCTTCAGTCTTGTGGTTTCAAGCTAGTTCCACAAAGCTCTCTTAGTCCTGGCAATTATGATGTCTCCCCTCAAGTCCTCCAGCAAGCTAGAGTAAGGGTCCTGGGCTCTGGCTCCAAGAGGCAATAATAGAGCCAAGTCACCTTTGGTTCTCACTGAGTCTGGTGTTGCCTCTTGCGTGGATCGTGGTCTGACTAGGAGGAATCTCTGGCCCTGAATGATCTAAACAATATTCTGTATCTCTTCTTCCTTACTGTTAGTGAGATTTCATTGCTAAATATGTTTCCCAGTTTAAACCCGGGGGACTAAAATGAACCATATCATCAAGCATTGTTTTATACACACTGTAATTCACGGTCCTACCCAGTCATACCCAAAGATTGTCAGATGAAGGGAGCTTCAGAATCCTTGCCTCCAAGGAGCAGTCTGGTCTCACCCTCTCTAGGATGAATCTCTTTGTTCTCCTAGCAGTCCATGGTATATTCAATACTCTCCCCCAGCACCACAGCTCAAAGGCATAAATTCTCCTTCTGTTGTCTTTGCCCAGCTTTGTGATGCATAGTAATTGATTGTAAAGACTATGGCCTAGATCAGGCTCACCTTAATTCTTGGAGAGTACATCATGCTTAGGAGGGAGGAGGGACAGCACAAGAGAGGAAGACCCTGCATGAGATGGATTGATTCAGTGACTGGGGTAATATGGGTAGGTGTCCAGAGACAATAAGGTTGGCACAGGATGGAGCAGGGTTTAGAGCTGTTTGTACATAGAATCACTATGAGTTCCAAGCAACTTGACAGCACATAACAACTACCATCTAATCATGTGGTGAAATTAAGAGCTGATTGCAAAGAAAGTAATTTTCAACATTATACTCATGGCACTATAGCCACAAATACTGATGTATTCCAGTCAGCTACCAGACAAATTTTTATGTGAGCCTAAATAAACCTGCATCGTGTTGCATTTGCCTGTTGAAACATTTCAACTGGTGTTCTGTCTATTCATGGAGGTTTATTTTTCACTAGTCACTTCAGTACAACTTTGAACTCTTCCAGACGTACCATAATGTCTTCATAAGAAGCTACCTCCTAACATGGCTAAACATGAAGTGATTATTTTTTGGGATATTGACTGTATGTCCCTTTCAATTCCTTTGGAGGCTTCATATAAAAAAGGGGAGCCCCTCAACCTGGTGGATTGACACAGTGACTGCTGCAATGGGCTCTTGTGTGTCAGGAAGTGTGAAGATGGGCACATGACAAGACAGGGTTCAGATCTTTAGTTCATTGAATCGCTATGAGTCGTCCTCAACTTGACAGCACCTAAAACAACAACAACATCCTGAAATACCTTGTCCATAGATTCCTTTGACATTTGTTTCAACCTGAGGTCTTGGTTTTCTTTCAATTCCTTCAGCTTGAATGTCAACGGCATTCTTTCCTTTTTGCTTTTTAACTCTAAATCTTTGCACATTTAGTGAAAACACTTTGCTTTTTTCTCCCTAATTATTATTTGAAATCTTTTGTTCAGGTCTTTTATTTCATCATTTCTTCCATTGGCTTTCACTTTTCTATATTCCAGAGTAAATTTCAGAGTCTTAGGAAATCAGGAAACATATTACACTGCAGAAGTCTGCAATCAGGGACCTTTCCATATTATTGAAGAGTAATGATGTCAGTTTGAGGACTAAAGTTCTTCTGATTCAGAATATAGTCTTTCTGATCACTTGCTATGCATCTGAGAGCCGGACAGTGAATAAAGATGACAGAAGAAGAATTGATGCCTTTGAGCTGTGATGTTGAAGAAGAGTGCTGAACATCCTGGAGCCTGTCAAAAACCCAAACAAATACGTCTTGGAGAGGGCGCAGAGTGCTCTTTAGAGGCATAAGATGAGGATATACTTTGGGGCTATTGCTAGGAGGCGCTATTTCTTGGATACAGACATGATGACGATACTTGGAAAGGTGGAGGATCGGCATAGGAGAGGAAGACCCTCTACCAGGTGCATTGACACTGTGACTGCTGCAAAGGATTCTAGTGTGTCAAGAAGTGTGAGGATGGAACAGGATAGGACCATGTTCAGATCTATTGTTTATAGGGTTGCTATGGTCATATTTGACAAAATGGCATCTAATAACTATGACTAAGATATTGATCTTTAGATATTCCATTTTATTTGACTATTTCCAATTTCCCTGGATTCATCCTTCATACATTTCACATTCTGATTATTAATGGATGCTTGCAGTTATTTCTTTCCATTTTGAGTCTTGCTACGTTTAGCAAAAGAAAGTTACAAAATATTTACACCTTCTCTGTGAGTAATATCAACTCTTCTTCTAGAAGGTAGTACTTCCAGCTGTATTTTGAGTGCCTTGCAACCTGAGGAGTTCATCTTTTAGCATTCCTACTCATGAAATCTTCACATATTTTTCTTTCTTTTTTTATTAAATTTTATTAGTTTTAATGAACATTTACAGAGATTAGGTCACTAAATCCTTCTTCCTACTCTATCTTAGCCTGGAAGCTGTGCTGAAATCTGCCCATCTTGGATGATCCTGCTAGTATTTGAAACACTGGTGGCAATGCTTCCATTATTATACTCACACTCAACCACCGCCCGTAGTATGACAGACAAGGGGTGAACTGTGTCACAAAGATTTCTTTATGCACATTGACTACCTGTTTATTAGTGAGCTCTGGTGACCCAGTGGCAAGAAGCTGCACTGCAGTGCTGAAGGCTCATGGTTCAAATCTGCTGCAGGAGAAGGATGGGCAATCTCCTTACATGTGATTTACTGTCTCTGAAAACTTCCCAAAGGGTCAGCTATGGGTCCATTCTGACTCTACAGTACACAACAACATTAACATCCTGTTTATTATGCATTTAATTAAGATTTTTGTAGGCTAATATATCTTCAAAATGACCTGTGAAAGAGTATAAAAACCAAAAGTATTATCATCAAATTGGCGTTGAAATCTCACGTATCACAGAGTAGAACTGATCTCATTACTGGGTTTTCTTGGCTGTGATATTTATGGAAACATATTCCCAGGCATTTCTTTCATTGTACTCTGGCTGAGTTCAAGCCATTAAGTCTTAGGCTAGTAGCTGGGCACAAATGGTTTATGTTACCTAAGACCTTGAATGTTCTTTACTCCTCATTTGTGAGCATAAAACTGACACTCAAAGATAATTTGAACTTCTCATAACTAGTATTACAGTACTATGATCCACACCTTGACTACTTCTCTATTCTGTATGGTACCTGCCTTTCAAGTGCTTATGAGTGTGTCACACTCAAGACTAAATATTATACCTAGAAAGTAGGGTCTTTCCCTTAGAACTTATTTTGCTTTTAGAAAAGTTAGAGAAAAAAATAGCAGCATTGCTTTAGTGTTACTACTTGTCAACCTATGTTTTAGTATATTTTCCTTCACAGAATCCACACAAAATCTTTTTGCTGTTGCTGTTTTACAGAGGCAAAAGAAAACGCTTTTTCTAAAGATATCTATAGAGTTACTTAGATCTAAGGTGTTAAGAAGTTTTACTTTTTTTATTTTTATTTTTGTCCATTGTAAAGTGTTTTATTGAATTATTAAATTACTTGGGAACAGATGCTTTTCCAAAGACAAAAAGTAATGTCATTTTAAGATATTTTATTGAAAACAATTGTCCCTTTTAAAGTCCAATTCTATGTATTATATTTTCTGGGCAAACACAAATACAAAATGGCACAGAGTCAAGTTAATTCCTGGGAACCTCTTTGGCACTTTCATTGTGAATAAGCTCTTTCAAACCATGACGGTGGCATTTGGTAATTTACTGCTGAAGCAGACACCACCATGTAGCATTCCAAGGATGAAAAGGCGGGAGTTCTTCCCTGGGAGAATCTGGCAGAGTCAACTTATCTTTTAAACTACTGAAACGAGGATGGAAAAACAAACTGCTGTAATATCAGAGTGAGCTGAAGACCAAACTCAGGCAGGACAGCTAGATCCAAAGTCTGCTAACCAGAGACAGACTCTCATCTTTTGTCTTTGCATTTGAATAATATCCTAATGACCAAATGGTGCTGAACTGTCACCATCTCTTAGGTGGGCTCTGGGAAGGGCTGGTGGTTTTCACTAGTCTCCAGAACACAGAACTTCCCATCCAGAATTGATGCCTGTTAGACTAAATTTTGCCAAACATATTTAAATAAGCTCTGCTCAGAATACATTAACCTTAAGCGCTGAATGAGTCAGTCAATAACATTTATTTGTTGCCCACTGTGTGCACTTTTAAAAGGGGGTTGAAAGTCACAATTAAAAGAGAACACATGGGTTGTAGGTATGGAACAACACTTCTCAAGTGAAAATGTCAGCTCTCACATTTTAGAATCGAAAGAGAATTTTGAAAAGCATTTCTCAAATTATGTTCTAGGGAATATGAACCCTGTGAGATGTAGCTAAGTGCTGCTGTGTAAAATAAGTTTAAAAATGCTAGGTTAGTGGGTGTTTTTATTTCTGTTTCATCCCATCTTGGATCTCATATGCTAATGTACATTGCAAATCTCCAATGTCAGTCAACAGTTTGGAGCATTTCTGATTATTTGAATTCTAGTTTGTTAAACATAAATTATCATTTTTTAAAAAATAACATTTTGTAGAACAGTGAAAATTATGGCTAGAGATTTATTAGTTACCTTTCACCATTTTATAAATGAGGAGAAAAAGTTCAGATCACTTGTCCAAGAAGTTAACTTGACATCTAATTAGTTGGCAGGGCCAGGAAGATGGCTTACACCTCATTTTGAAGCTAATGCTTTAATTGTCATTGTAGATCTAGTCTCAATTTCATTATATGCATATATATACACTTACACACACACACACACACACATATCTGATATGGATGTGGTTGTTGTCGTTATATGCTGTTGAGTCAGAAACAGCTGACCCTCTGGGGAGCTTTTAAGGCAATAAGTCTTATAATTTATACACACACATACTATATATAAATTCTATTTCAGTGATTTTTGTCTCATCTCACTGACTTGATTGATTGTATTATTGTGTATTCATAGAGTTAAAAATATTTATTTAAAGGTTTAAAATATGGTAGTTTTAACCTTGAAGCCCACTCAGTTATCTGGGAATAGTTTGCAAGGTTACTTACTCCTTTTAGGGCTCAGTTTCTATATCTACCCAATGGGAATGATATCTCCTGTCCAATCAAATTGTCAAAGTCTACAATGTAGAGGCAAGTGTGAAACAAAGTTCTAGAACCTCTGATCTCTAGAAAGGAGGTAAGTCTTACTCCAAATTCACTGGAATCCTTTGGAAGGTTTAAGAGCAAGAAAATTAATTTAACTGGGTGTGTAATCTCTTTGAGGAAAAGTACCCTTTCTCTAGGTCTTTCTCCATATTTTCTGCTGTAATGTCTTATACCAAATCAATTCTTAATTCATAATAGAAGTAGCATCACAAGAAGATTTTAAAACACACACATACAATTACTATGAGCTTACTATCCTGGACATGCAAAGGTATAAGTTACTAGAAGATATGTAATCAATAGTTAAACGCACATTATAAAATATATGGGTTGTTTTTTTGTTTTTTTTTTTTTTTTTAAACCCAAAACAGCAGACCTCTCTTTTAAGTTCTAGTTTGGTACTGAAAATGAACCAATGAGCATGGTGAAAGTAATTTGTATGTTTAACTCACAGGTCCCAGGAGGGTGATTTGTAGCACTTAATAATGTAATTTAAAGTAATTCAATTTTCCTGAGATAAATTGTATTTTCCAGGATACATTTTATAGGGGTTTAAAGGCAGAAGCATCGACTTTCCTAGGAGTGGGTCTAGAGCTGGCTTGTTTCCTCCTCTGAAGGACAGGGAAGTGAATTTCCTTGTCAGGAGTTATGTAGGGTCATTAACTTCACTCTTCCATTTCAAAATAAACATGCCAACCATAATTTCTAACCCAGGTGGCTCACTTATTTCCAATAGTCTATGTGGCCTTTCTTGGGAGAGAAATGCGTCATAAATGAGGAAGAGCTGTGACGTGAGTGTGGCCCTTTTAGCCCTGTGTAATTTCACAGACCTGGGATTACCAGCCCTGAGAGGCTGGAAATGCGGATAAAGATTTAAGGTACAGAAGAGGGACTTTTATTTACTTTGTTTGTCTTCAACACGTTTTCCACAGGCAGTGATAACCATTTACAGCTAACAACTGTAATGACTTTATAGCCATTCTGAAGCTTCTAAAACACTCTTACAAATAAAAACAAATGATGTAATAAGTCGAGCCTAGGGGAAACTAACCATAAAAAACACTGAAACGCACACAGCATATGCAACTCCATTCTGCCAAGAGCACATTCCTTTTGAAGACCGACTGAGGTTCTTAAACCTTAACAACCCAACTGCTACCAAACAGGCCTCAGAGCTCTAAGAGGCTTTGTTGGCAAACCACAATCTTGAAATATTCTCTCAGCGTCTGTTAAATGTGCTACATTAAACATGACACAAAGAAAAAATAAACATGCCCTGGCAAACAATATTTTAAAAATATGTTACACAGTGGCACTCCTAGCTCTAATTAAAGGGAGACATCAGGGACAAGAAATGACCTTTTTTTTTTAAGTTTTAATGATTTGAATTAACTGGGAAATTTATGATCCACACAGTCAAACGCCTTTGCATAGTCAATGAAGCACAGATAGACATTTCTCTGGTATGCCCTGCTTTCAGCCAAGATCCATCTAACATTAGCTACAATATCCCTAGTAC
>NW_006399845.1:5362610-5397684 GCF_000299155.1 Elephantulus edwardii | reverse complement strand
TGAAGGAATTGTATTGGAGTGGTATGTTGCTGTTGTTAAATGCTGTAGAATCAGAGATGACCAATAACGACTCTCTTTTCCCCAAGTTCATAGAGTTTCTGGATGCAAGTTTTTTTTGGAAGTGGATTCCGCTACTGCTTCCAAGCTTGTTTTATTTGGGAGATTTATAAAAACCAGACCTGAGGGTCACAGACCCGAGGGCCCAGGGCCCAAAAGCCATTTTTAAATATGAAGCCAAATGCAAGCAGCAGCCATACCCTAGTCTCAATCCAAAGAAGAAAACACACCTCAGCAAAATCTGGCCATTCCACTCATCTTTGGAGTGGTATATATCTTTCAAACTAGAAATAAACAAGTGAAGCAACACTGCTAAGGAGGGGATAGGTTGTTTGCTACATTGAGGATGCATTAGGTTTTCAGACAGTTGAATGTATTCTTTGAGTTATGAATGTTTGCATTAAATTAAAATTATAATAATTCATGTTATCTTCTAATTCTTTTACATTAAGCATTTGACTCTGCTGACTTCATACTTCTTCCTCTTAGTTACTTTGGCAGGTGACTTTACGGCTCCCCCTAAACCTTTCCTCTGATTTATCTGCCCTAGTGTTATCTTCTCTTTTTGAGGATAAGTATGATCCATGATTTGTTTCTAACCAATTAAAAGCAAAATCTATTGTTGTTGTAGTTGTTGTTGTCTCTTTGGTGACAGTCCTCAGGCAAGTGTGCTGCTAACCCAAAGGCTGTGCTTCTCCGGCTGTTCAAATCCATCAGCTGCTCCTTGGCAGAAGGATGGGCATATCTCCTCCTGAAGATTTATAGCCTCCAAAAACCCACTGGAGGGTCCGCAATAAGTAAATGTGCATTACTGTTGAGCTGATTCCAACTCCTGGAGACCCAATGTGTTAGAGAAAAGAACTGTTCCGCAGAGGTTTTCTTTAATATAGTCTTTATGGAAGAATATTGCCAGACATTTATTTTTTTAGTGCAGACAGATGGGCTTGAGTTGCAAACCTTTAGGTTAGCAGTTAAGGACCTCTGGTGGCTTAGTGACTAGAAAGTATGCTGCAATACCAAAGGGATGCAGTTTGAATTCAGCAGTTGCTCTGCGGGAGAAGGATGTGATTTATTGCCTCTGAAAATGTACTGGGAGGTCATCTATGGGTCGGATCTGATTTGAAAGCAAACAACAGAAACAGGTTAGCAGTTAAGTGCAAACTGCTTGCATCATCCAGGGACCTTCCTTCCCATAGAATACGGCAAAGGTGAAGGGATGCAAGTAATCTTAGTGCCTGCCTTGCAAGGAGACTCTCCCTTGCTTACTCTGAAGCTGAAAGATGCTGTGGAATGTGTATAGTTTACCATTTTGTCAGCAAAGTCATTTGCCTTGCAGTCTTCCCAAGTCTCCAATTCCTCACCACTCTAGTTTGACCAACCTCCAAGTCCCACCCAAAAGCCATCCTGTGGGCTCCAGAAATGTTTGCTTTGCCAGTGCTTAAGAACTTAAGTAGATTGGAAATTAGCAAACAGAATTTGAAAAATGTTAACCGTGGCTCCAAAACAAAAACAAAACCAAACTAAAAGAAGGAGGGGGGAGAAAAGAAGCCTGGCTTTCCTCCAGGCTCATTCCTCTGTGGAAGGTGAATAAACAGAGCCACTCCATCTTGGCTTCAGGCACAGAAGGGCAAACTCATAAACAGGCACAGCAGTCGGCAATGTCCCCAGGTATGACAGACTGGGACACACATGCTGGTACAGAAATGAGTGACATATTTCAGAGTCCAGATGAAATGCTGGGCATAAAGAATAACTCAACATCGACTGACAGACCCAAAATTGAGGACACAGAGAAGAATAAAAATATGATTTCCCTATTCACAGACATGATAGTCAATGAGTGCAGAGGAAAGAGACAGATAGCTGTGACACCAGAGAGGGAGAAGGACAACTAAAAGGAGTCTGAATTATAAAAGTGCATGTTTAACAAGTCAAAGTCAATGTCATTGAGTGAGAACAGATTCATAGCTGAGCCTCTAATGGGTTTCCAAAGCTGTAAATTGGACAAAAGTAGACTGCCTATCTTTCTCCTGAGAAGCTACTACTGGATTCAACCCACCAGAGATATGCCCTTTGCTTTAGCAGCCTAAATGCCACCAGAGTAGCTGGTAGACCTTGGACTGTTACTTTAAGATTCCACTTGCACTTTAAAATGGAGACATTAAGACTATCTTTTCAGGGAGGTGGATAAAGCTCTTAGTGTACCACATGGCATGTAACAAAGATCCCACAGTCACTACTGTTATCATTAGCATTTTTATAGATACTATTTCCAAGGCGCTCAGGGAGGGGAAGTATTTGTAGCCTACTGGCAAGGAGGTGTGCTGCCAGCTCAAAAACAAGTGGTTCAAATCTACCAACTGCTTTGCAGGAGAAAGTTAGACAAGCTCCTCTCCTGTGATTTACAGCCTCTGAAAATCTGCTAGAGGTTCAGCTATGATGAGTTGGTTCCAACTCAATGACACTTAACAGCCAGCACATGGTCTGCCTTGGACTGGAGTTTTAAGTATAAAAGTTACAAGCAGCTATAGAATTCAATAAAATTTCTCCAAGAACCGAGCACCAAGAGAGTACTCCAAGTTACCTTTGTTTTAGAAAAAAATGGCCAGACAGCAATCGTGGACATAGAACTCCCAGACTGACTGATCGCTGTCCTGGGCCAGGAGTTCGGAGAGGGCAGAAGACAGGCGGCAGAAAGAAGTTCAAGCACAGTGTGTTTTACCTTCTGGTCGTTTTCTTCTATTAACCTTACTTGAATACACTGGCTTGTTTTTGTTTCTGAAGCTTATTCAGGGTGGAGATAATTAAGTGCACGGGGTTTAGAATGACAAAAGCTGTCTGCTTCACGCCTCTAATATTAGGTTTCTAAGCAACAATAAGGTGCTCTGGTCATATCTATCTCCATAGTATATTCAATGCCTCTCTGCATTATTGCTCCAACCCAACTCACAAATGCTATTCAAATTATGTAAGAAGCTGGCTGGACTGAGGATAATCCTCGTCATGCCAAGATTCTAAGCTTTCACAACAGTAGCAGCAACTGGAATCTTTACGAGGAATCAGAAGGTTGTTAAAGCCCCAATTCACAATTGCAACTCCCGCTAAAAGCACCTGGCTAGCTCCGAAGTCAATACAAATCATGGGCGGCCTTCCATCTCTTGCCCTTCCAGCGCATCTGGAACACAGCCCTAAAGGAACTCCTAAGGGCTCTTTTTCTAGTATTCTGGGGGTATGCACATCTGTGTTGACGAGTCCAAAGTCAGCTTTATCGACCTTTTAAAAGTCCAAGAAAGACAGCTCCTACAGGCAGAAGGCAAGCATGTCTGACCCAGTTAAAACCCACTATTGTTTATCATTAGTTGTTGTGTGTTGTAGAGTCGGAACCTATACATAGCAGACCCTCTGGTGGGTTTTCAGAGGCGGTTAATTACACGGGGGAGGAGATTGCGCATCTTCTCCCAGTCATTGGTTGTTACTTCGGGGCAGGGGTTGAGGTGGGGTGGGAATCCCTGAGTAGTACTAATTAGTACTAACATGGCCTAGTGGTAAGAATCTGAGCTACAACCCCGAAGACACCCAGTGGTTCAAGACCACCAGCTGCACTGTGGGAGGATGGGCAATCTCCTCCCATGTGATTAACTGCTTCTGAAAACCCAAAAGAGCGTCAGCTATGGGTCGGTTCTGACTCTATGGTACACAACAACAGGATTGACGTAGATGTGAATTTTTCTTTTTCTCTTTCCATCTACACATTTAACTTTTGGCATTTGTTAACACTGATGGTTGGCAAAATTAATGAGTCCTTCTAAAGATTAGATTCCTGTGTTCATCAAAAAGTTTTTCCAACAGGGTGAAAAGAAAACCTGCTGATTGGGAACAAACATTTGGTAATACCATCTCAGATAAGAGTTTCATAACGAAAATTTATAGAATTCTCCTGGGCTTCCATAAGAAAAAAGATTGATAATCCAATACAAAATGGGCAAAAGACATGGAAAAAAGTTTCACAGAGGAAGATATTCAAATGGCCAACATACATATGAAGAAATGCTCCAAATCGCCAGCAATAAGAGAGATGCAAATCAAAACCGCGATGAGTTATCATCTCACTCCAGTAGCAGTGGTAAAATGGAACAGGATAGGGAGTAATAAATGCTTGAGAGGATGTGGTGAGATAGGAACTCTTTTTTCATTGCTGGTGGGATTACACAATGGTACAACCACTCTGGAAGGTGGTTTGGTGTTTCCTCAAAAAGCTGAACATAGAAATTCCATATGACCCAGCTATTACATTGCTTGGAATATACCCCTAGAATATTAGAACTGAGATTCAAACTGAGATTTTGTACATCAGTGTTCATAGCAGCATTATTTACCACCGCAAGAACATGGAAACAGCCCAGATGGCCAACCACAAATGAATGGATTGAGAAGTTGTGGTAGATTCATACAATGGAATACCTCGCAGGATGCAGGAGCAGTGATTTTATAAATTATCACCTAACTTGGGAGAGACTGGAGGCCATTATGCTGAGTGAAATAACTCAGTCCCACAAGGACAAAAATAGTATAAAACTATTAGGGTAGAATGAGTATGAGGGTCCAAGGTGGGGTGAGCAGGGTGGAAATAGAGGGGTGAGGATGGGTCAAGGGGTAGGTTGTTAATCATAGGGTTGCACAATTCAATAGGTGGATGCGAAGAAGGAAATGGGAAGGTTCTTTTGTGAAAAACAATGTATTTGGACTTCGTACATAAATCAGAATAAAATTTTAGGATACCCCAACAAAATAAAGAACTGTATCTGGTTTTTGTAATCACTTGAATGGGTTATGTTTCCTACTCATTTTTGTTTTTTCCTTGTGGTCTCTGAAGGTAAAATAGTTCCCCCGTCTTTATTTATCTGGGGTGTTATTGTTGTTAGGTACCTTTGAGTTGAGTACAATTCATAGTGATTTTATAAACAAAAGATCTGAACCTTGCCCTATCCCATTCCATCTTCACCATCTCTGACACACCTGAGCCCACTTGATGTCTCAAGTGATTGACATCAATTGAGTGATGAAGTCATTGTGTCAATCCATCTTGTTGAGGGTCTTCATTTCTTTCACTGACCCTTCACCTTTCCAGGCATGGTATTCCTCTCCAACCTTTCCTACCAACATGCCTGATGTATGTGAGTTGAAGTTTTGCCGTATTTGCCTTCAAGGAACATTCTGACTGCATTTTTTTCAAGACATATCTGTCAGTTCTTTTGGAAGTCGATAGGATATTCTCTTCTCCAGTGGCACAACTCAAAGGCATCAGTTCTTCTATAATCATTATTCACTGTCCAGCTCTCAGATGTGTAGCAAGTGATGGAAAGGGCCAGACCTGAATCATGGACACTTCAGTCTTCACACAGATATAGTTCTTCTTCTTTCCCAGTGCAATGTATCTCCTGACTGCTGGTCCCAAGTGTATTAATTGTGATACAAGTAAAATGGAATTATTGAGAATTTCAGTCTTGTGTTCATCTGTCATGATGTTGCCTATCAGTACAGTGGTGAGAATTTTGGCTTTGATGATACTGAGAATCAATCCATGTTGAAGACTGTATTCTTTGATTTTCTGCAGCAAATGGTTCAAGTCCTTCTCACTTTCAGTAAGAAAAGTTATGTCATCTGCATAATGCAGGTTATTGATGAGTTTTCCTTCAAGCTTCATACCACATTCTTTTTCATAAAGTCCAGCATCTTGAATGATTCACTCAGCGTGGAGATTAAATATGTATGGAGAAAAGATACATCCCCAAACACAATGTTCTTAATTTTAAACCAAGCAGTGTTCCTTGCTCTGTTCAGACAGAATCTTCTTGGTATAGGTATAGGTTTTGCATGAGCACAATTACGTGTTCTGGGATTTCCATTCTTCTCAATGCTAGCCATAATTGGTTATCGGGGCTACTTCAAGTTAATTTTTGAAAACTGCTTCCCACAGACAAGTTGTTGTTACTAATCATGGCAGTATCACTTATGAGTGAGGACATAGTGGTTAGAACACTGGGAACCACCCAGATCTGGATCTGATTTGTGGACACATCATCAGTGAGGTGACATCAACTAAGTCTTTTGATCTCTGCTCACCCTATCCACTTATCTGTATGAAAGGGAGGGAAAATACCACCACTTGCCTCAAAGGATTCTTTAGAGGATTCAATGAAATAATGATTATAAAGTCTTTATCTCAGCTGAGAACACATAATAAATGTTCAGTAATTGGCAGCAATTGCTTTTTACTATTTCAAATAATACCCAAACAAATAAACCACCAGCTGATCTGTAAAGTAATTGGTACATTTGTTTAAGGCAATGAACATTTATTTCTGCAGCTTAGAATGTGATAATTGGACAGACAAATGTTCCTTCCTTATTGAGATGTAATGCTCAGTAGAGTTGTGCAACATGCTACCAGAAAGGCTTCTTATATCAGGAACAAAAAGGAGATTACTTATTTGCTTTAATTTGACTCTTCAAATTGTAGTATAGCCAGAAACAATCAACCGATAAATGGATAAACAAAATACAGTATATAAGTTCACTGGAATAATGTTTTTACACTTACGTGTCGACTTTCCCCTGACTCATAGAAACAGATCCAAACACTACTACTTGGCGTGCACCATCCTTGAAATCCTTCCAATGCTTGAACCACAATGTTGTAGTTACTGTGTCAAAGTATATCTCTTTCAGGGTGGATCTTTCCCTTTTTATTGAACTTCTATTTTACCAAAAGTACTATATCTACTAAATCCAATGAAGGTGACTTAATGTAGTTCAAATGTACCAGTGACTCTGAGAAAGAAACAGTTAATCTCTACTTATAGGATTCACAGCCTTTGAAGTTTTTTTAAGGGTCAGTTATAAGTCAGTTCCATCTTTGATGTCAATGAGTTTGGCTATCTGCTTGCCTCATTATCAAGCATGATGTTCTTCTCCAGTCTTTGTTTCTAAGGGGCATTCTAGTTGTACTTCTTGCAAGACAGATTTATTTGTTCTTCTGCAAGTTCATAGCTTATTGTGTATTCTTTGCTAATACCATAATTGAAAGGCATCGAGTCTTTAGTCTTTTATATTCATTCTTTAGCTTTTGCATGCAAAGAAAGAAATGGAAAATATTATGGCTTGGGTCAGTCATATACTAGTCACCAGAGAGACATTGTTCTTTTTTTTTTAAAAAAAAATAGTTTCAATTCATGAACTCACAAACACTTTGTCTTATAACATTAATTGAAATTATACATTGCTGTATAATTCTTACGGAAAACTTGCTGTACCCATCCTTTCCCTTTTGCCTTACTCATGCATTTGCTTAACTCTGCTCTCTCTTCCTCCCCTACTTTTTTTCCCCCAATCCTTTACTTCTTTACTTTTTAAAATGTTAAAGAGGCCATTTGCAGCAGATTTTCACAATGCAGTATGTTGTTTGATTTCCTAAGTGCTGCTTTTATGGCCTTGCTTATGGCTCCAAACAAAGTGAAACAAGATCTTCTTTGTGTATTACAAAGTCCTTTATTGAGCCCTTTGTGAGAATTATTGTTTTATCTTTGTTGTGCGACCCATATTGATATCTTCAGCAAATGTTATAAATCCTCTTCATTTTCAACAAGATTGTGTCATCTACATTTTGCAGGTTATTGATGAGTCTTCCTCAAATCATGATGATGTGTTCTTCCTCTTCTTGTCCCCTATCTCAGATCTCTTGCTCAGCATACAGATCAAAATAGTTGTTGTTCGGTGCTGCTGAGTTGAATGGATACAACTCATGGCGATCCAGTGAACAACAGATCTAAACTCTATCCTATTCTTTGCCACCCTCATCTGACATATTTCTGGCATATTTAATCCATTGCTAACATCAATGTTCAGGGTTTTCTTCTCTTTTGCGGAACCTCCACCTTTTCAACTGTGATGTCTGTTTTCAAGAAACAGTATCTCCTAACAACATGTCCAGGAATGTGGCATCAGGATTGGAGGAAGACTCATCAACAACTTGTCTCATGCAGATAATTCAATCTTGCTCGCTGACGCTGAGGAAGACCTGAGTCATTGCTGCAGAAGGTCAAGGACTTCAGTCTTCAATATGGATTGAAGCCCAACATCAAGAAAACTACTGTAATTATTAGTAAAATGAGGTTTCAATTATTCCTTCTTTAAAAAGTCTTGGTATAAGACAGGAACATTTACCACAGAGATTTCTTCACTTTAAGGAAGATTGTTGTTGTTGTGTGTCGTCGAGTCACCTGTGACTCATAGTGACCCTATGTACAACAGCCCTAAACCCTGCTCTATCCCTTGCCAATCTTATTGTCTCAGACACACCTACCCCCATTACCCCAGTGACTGAATCAATCCACCTCATGGAGGGTCTTCCTCTCCTGTGTTGTCCCTCCACACTCCCAAGCATGACGGCCCTCTCCAAGGATTGATCCTGCCTTGCAACATATGTAAAATATGTCAGAAGAAGCTTCAGAATCCTTGCCTCCAAGGAGCGGCCTGGCTTCACCCTCTCCAGGACAAACTTCTTTGTTCTCTTAGAAGTTCATGATATATTCAATATTATTCTCCAGCACCACAGCTCAAAGGCATCAACTCTTCCCCTGTCTTCACTGTCCATCTCTCTGATGCATAGCAAAGACCATGGCCTATATCAAGCGCACCTTAGTCTCCAGACTGACATAGTTTCTCTTCAGTACTTTGGAGAGATCTTTGATAGCAGACTTTCCCAGTGCAATTTGTCTTTTAATTTTCTGGCTGGTGGCACCAAGAGTGTTGATTGCAAAGCCAACCAAACTGAAGCTATCAACAGTCTCAAACTCTTCACCATCTATCACGATGCTGCTAATTGGCCCAGTAGTGAGAATCTTTGTTTTCTTGATGTTGAGCTTCAATCAATATTGAAGGCTGCAGTCCTTGACCTTTTGCAGCACGCACTTCAGGTTCTCCTCAGTTTCAGCAAGCATGGCTGTGTTAACTGCATAATGAAGATTGTTGATGAGTCTACCTCCAACCTTGATGCCACACTTCTCCCCGTAGAGTCCAGCATCCTGGATAATCTGCTGATGCACACCCTTCCCAAGTTTGAACCATGCAGTGTTTTCTTGCTCTGTTCTGACGACCACCTACTGGTCCAAGTATAGGTTTCATATAAGCATGATCAAGCGTTCTGGCATTCCCATTCTTCTCAGAGTCAGCCACAGTTTGCTGTTATCCACACAGTCAAATGCCTTTGCATAGTCAATGAAACACAGATAGACATTCCTCTGGTACTCTCTGCTTTTCGCCAAGATCCATCTGACTTTAGCTTTAAAATCCCTAGTGCCATGGCCTCTTCTAAATCCAGCCTGCACTTCAGGAATTTTTCTGTTGATGTGCTGTTCCAGTCGTTTTTGGATAGTCTTCAGCAGAATCTTGTTTGCATGTGCTATCAATGAGGAAGATTATTCCTGTAAATATAGTAAAAATCTGTTTGGAGAATATCACTCTGTAGACACATATCTAGAAATATACATTACATAATACTTCATATTTAATTTTTGTAGTGCAACAATACATGTATTTTTGTATTTTGAAATAGTATATATTTTACTTTTTGCTGTTCTCTTGAATTATTATTACTTTTAATTTCCATCTGCTCATGTTTTCATTTACTCAGGAGATATGCTTAACATAAAGAAAGGTCAGTATGTTATTATCTGTTATTTTGTGGATGACATTTTCAACACACTTTAAGAGACGTAAAAATATAACCAGTTTCAGAGGGAGAAAAAAGAAGATGACAAAGATTCTCACTGATGGGTTAGTTGGAAGCATCATGATAGACAGTGAAGAGATTGAGATTGTCAACAGTTTCAGCTTGCTTGGCTCCACAATCAATGTTCTTGGTACCAACAGTCAGGAAATAAAAAGATAATTGTACTGGGAAAATCTGCTGTCAGAGATCTCTCCAGAGTACTGAAGAGCAATGATGTCAGTCTATAGACTAAGATGTGCCTAATGTGGGCTATACATTACTTGCTATGTATCAGAGAGCTGAACAATGACTAAGGATGACAGAAGAAGAAATGATGCCTTTGAGCTGTGGTGTTGGATAAAAGTATTAGATATACCATGTGTTGTTAGAGGAACAAATAGGTTCATCGTTGAGAGGTTGAAACCAGGCTGCTCCAAGGAGTCAAATAATCTGAAGTTCAATCTGACATACTTTGGACATATTTCAAGGAGGAATTAGTCCTTGGAGAGGGACATCCTGCTTGGAAGAGTAGAGGGACAGCACAAGAGAGAAAAATCCTCAATGAGATGGATTGACTTATTGACTAGGTAAATGGTGGTAAGTGTGTCAGAGATGATGAAATTGGCTCAGTACAGAACAGGATTCAGAGATGTTGTACTTAGGATTGCTATGAATCAGAATCGACTCAATAGCATGTATCAACAACAAAAACATCATACTCAAAGTATCAGACACAGACTTTTGTCATCTTCTTCTCCCAGGGACATTTTACAAGTACTTTTCCAGGATATATCTGCTTCTTCTTCTGTCAAATCTGTATTCTTCTCTAATATTGCAACCAAAGGCATAAATTCATCTTTTCTCATCCTTATTTACATTCCAGCTTTCAAATGCACAAAAAGTGATTAGAAAAACCATGGCCTGAATCACTTGCACTGACATCAGTAATTTGGAAAGGCCCCTTACAGAAGACTTTCTTAGTGCAATATTACTCCTGATCTCCTGACTACTGGTAGGCACCAAGGGGATTGATTGTGGACCATGTAAGATGAAACTGTTGACAATTTCAATCTTTTTTCCATCTGTCATGATATTGTCTTATTGGTCCAGTGGTAAGAAGTTTTGTTTTCTTGATGTTGTGATATAATCTATGTTGAAGACTGTAGTCTTTGATCTTATGCAGCAAGCATTTCAAGTTCCCCTCACTTTCAGCAAGCAGTCATGCCATCTACACAACACAGATATTTTAGGAATCTTCCTTTGATCTTGATGCTGTAGTCTTCTTCATAGATTCCAGCTTTTTAAATTACTTGCTGAGCATATAGACTGAATAGGTATGGAGAAGGGATACAATTCTAATACACACCTTTCTTAATTTTAAGTCATGTAGTGTTTCTGTGCTTTATTTAGACATCTTCTTGATCTAGGTAGAGGTTTTTAATGCCTACAATTAACTGTATTCTCATTCTTCTCAAGATTAGCCTTAATTTCTTATGATCCTCACAGTCAAATATCTTTGCATAGACAATAAAGCACAAATAGACATTCTTCTAGTCAAATAGGTATGGTGAAAGGATATAACTTTAGCATTCACCTTCTCTGATTTTAGAGCATACAGTATATTTCCTTCAGAGGTATCAATTCTTCTTCTGCCATCCTTAGTCATTGTCCAGCTCTCATGTGCATAGCCTTGAACCATGGCCTGAATCAGTGCACACTAGTTCTCAAAATGACATAATTTCTCCTCAACAATTAGGAGAGATCCCCAGGGCAATACGTGTCCTGATCTCCTCACTGCTGATACCAATTATATTGATTGCAGATCCAAGTAAAATGAAGTTATTAACAGTCTGAATCCTGTGGTGTTGAAGAGGAGTGTTAAAGATCCCATGCACTGCTTAAAGAACCAATAGATATCTCTTAGAGAAAGTGCAGCCAGAGTGCTCATTGGAAACAAAGATGAGGAAGCTTTGTTACACATACTTTGGGCTTGTTGCTTGGAGAGGTTATTCCTTGGAGAGGGGCGTCATGCTTGGGAAGGTGGAGGGATAGCAAAAGAGAGGAAGACTGACCCTCAACTAGATGGGTTAATATGATAACTCCAAAAATGGGCTTCAGTGTGTCATAGATTATGAGGATGACATGTAATAGAACATTGTCCAGATCGATTTTTTATAGGATTGCTATGAGTTGTAATTGGCAACACCTAACAACAACAACAACAACAACAACAACAACAACAGTATTTCTTTGTTCTGCTGGAATGACTGTATGTACATATAACTCTGCCTAACACAAACAATATAGAATTCCTATTCTTTGCAATTTTATATGTAATTTGTCATGATGCACATGGTCTAAAACCATTGTGTAGTCAATAAAACACAAGTAAAGATCTTTCTTGTATTCTATACATTCAGCCAATATCCATCTGATTTCAGCAATGATATCCCTCATTGTTTGTCTTTCTATGAATCTGCCTTGAATTTCTGGACGTTTCTTCTCTGCTGCATCCAGTCTGAGTTATCTTCAGCTATCTTTTACTTGTGTATGATATTTGTTAATTGTCCAGTAATTTCTGTATCTATTGGATCACATTTCTTTCACCTATTACTTGTTCACAAAGGAGAAATGAAACCCTAATAAATGTCACAACATGGATGAATCTTGGGAATATTATCCTAAGCAAAATAAGTCAATCACAAAAAGAGAAATAATGTCTATAACTTTAATATAAAATTCTATAATAGGCAGATACACACAGATCTTATTTTAATAGGAGTTCACGAGGTGGAAAATGGAGGAAAGTTAGCAAAAAGTGAGTTAATGGTGATGGAAAATTTGACAGTGGATAATGTTGATATATATAATCAATCAATGAAACACAGATATACATTCTTCTGGTATTCCCTGCTTTCAGCTAAGATCCACCTAACATCAGCTAGAACAAGAGGCAGTCATCAGAACACAGCAGGATAACACCAAATGGTTCAAAATTGGGAAGGGTGTACACCAGGGATGTGTCCTATCTCCATACCTTTTCAACGTGTATGCAGAGCAGATTATCTGAGAGGCTGGGCTCTATGAGAAGTGTGGCGTCAGGATTGGTGGAAGATCTATTAATAATCTGCGTTACGCAGATGACACAACCTTGCTCGCTGAAACTGAGGAGGATCTAATGCACTTGCTGCAGAGGGTCAAGGACTGCAGCCTTCAGTATGGACTGAGGTTCAGTGTCAAGAAGATGAAGATTCTCACCACTGGACCAATCGGTAGCATCAGGATGGATGGCGAAGAGATTGAGATTGTTCACAGCTTCAGTTTGCTCGGCTCCACTGTCAACACTCTTGGCACCAACAGACAGGAAATAAAAAAATGTACCACGATGGGAAAGTCTGCTGTTAGGGACCTCTCTAAAGTACTCAAGAGCAACGGTGTCTCTCTGGAGACTAAGGTGTGCCTGATACAGGCCATGGTCTTCTCCAGCACCACAGCTCAAATGCATCAGAGAGTTGGACAATGATTGACGCCTTTGAGCTGTGGTGCTGGAGAAGAGTATTGAATATACCATGGACTGCCAAGAAAACAAACAGATTCATCCTGAAGAGGGTTAAAACAGGCTACTCCTTGGAGGCAAGGATTCTGGGGCTTCGTCTGACATACTTTGGACATGTTGTAAGGAGGGACAGGTCCTTGGAGAGGGACATCATGCTGGGTAGAGTAGAGGGACAGCGCAGGAGGGGAAGACCCTCTATGAGATGGATTGATTCAGTGACTGGGGTAATCGGGATGGGTGTGTCAGAGGCAATGAGATTGGCACAGGATAGAGCAGGGTTTAGGGCTGTTGTACATAGGGTCGCTATGAGTCGCAAACGACTCGATGGCACATAACAACAACAACAACAACAATGTTGATATGGTTGCACGTGATTCATGGTCTCACATCATTGTGAATTCATGGTTTCACATGGTCTCATTGCAAAAGAATGAGCTGACACAGGGGTTGTGTTGTGTACAGTTTATGCAGCAATTGAGAAAACTGAGACTTTTTAACATATCAGCTGCCTGCCTCATGTTCTGGATCATCAGTGTATGTCTTTGTGGTTGGAGATTAGTGGAGATTATTTGTCAGTAAAGTTGCTATCAGGAGCAAACGAAAATGCTGGACATAGTAGGAGCTCAGAAAGTGGTAATTGGTAAAATTTTGATGAAAAGGCTCTCAAATTTTATACTCTAGTGTTCCCTTGAATTATTCTTAATTATCAAGGGCCATAAAGAGGTTTAGTGTTTTATTAATAGATATTTACCATACTAGTGATTCACTGATAAACTATGAATATATTTACATAGTAATTAATATGATAATAATAGCACACTCGTAGTTTTGAAAAATTATTAATTGAAAATAATATTTCCTAAAAGGAAACACAGAAGAATAGTGTTTGTCATGATTTATATTGTGTGTCATACTGATCTTCAGTATAATGTAACTACTTAATGTGTTGTAAATTCTAACCTCTAGTAGCTCAGTGGTAAGGAATCACACTGCCAACACAAAGGTATGCAGTTCGAATTCACCAGCTGCTCTGAGGGAGAAAGATGGACAATCAACTTGCATAAGATTTACTGCCTTTGAAAACCCACTGGAGTAGGGTCAGCTGTGGGCCAATTGTGACTCAAAATGCAAAACAACCACCTTTGCTTGGAGAGGTGGAGGGTCAGGGAAAGAAAGAACATCCCTTATTAAGACGGACTGACACAGTAACTGTAGCAATGAGCTCAAATACGTTACAGACAACGAGGATGGCACAGGATATGACAGGGGTCAGGTCTACTGTTTTAGGGTTGCTACGAGACTTACTCAACTCAACAGACTCTTAATAACAACAAAAACAACAACAACATGATGTTAATAAGCTCTGGTGGTGTCCTTAATAACCCAAGGACAGTGCTTCTCTGGCATTTCAAATTCAGGAGCAGCTACTTTGTGGGAGAAGCTCTTCTCATGCTATTTATATAGCATGGAAACTCACTACAGAGTGAATTCAGGGTTGGTTCAGATTCATTGGAAATAAATAAAGATGATGTTAACAAGATTACAGGTGAATCTATAAAGATTAATTTTACCTGATTAAGGATAGGTCTCCTTAAGAGAGTGGCCTGAATATTTACGTTTGGACTTTCTGGCAAAATACTGGGAAGGTTTTCTTTTTTTCAGCTCTGCACCTGCTGGACTCTATGTGGCAGAAGGATTCAAGGAAGACTTATCAACAACCTGCATTATGCAGATGACACAACCCTACTTGCTGAATCTGAGGAGGACCTGAAGCACTTGCTACAGAAGGTCAAGGACTCTAGCCTTCATTATAGATTGAAGCTCAACATCAAGAAAACAAGATACTCACTACTGGGCCCATTGGCAGCTCATAATAGATGGTGAAGAGATTGAGATTGTTAACAGCTTTAGTTTGCTTGGCTCCACAATTAACAATCTTGGTACCAGCAGCCAGGAAATAAAAAAAAAAAACAACAAAAAAACCAAGAGCTGCTGTCAGGGACATCTCTAGAGTTCTGAAAAGGAATTATGTCAGTCTGGAGACTAAGGTCATGATCCAGGCCATGGTCTCCACAATTTTGTATAATGCATCAGAAAGCTGGACGATGGCTAGAGATAATAGAAGGATAATGAATGCCTTTGAGCTGTGGTGCTGGAGAAGGGTATTGAATATACCATGGACTCTAGGAGAACAAACAGGTTTATCCTGAAGAGGATGAAACCAGGTTTCTCCTTGGAGGCAAGGATTCTAAGGCTCCGTCTAACGTTCCCTAGGCATGTTACAAGGAGAGACCAGTACTCAGAGGACGTCATGCTTGGGAGAGTGAAGGGGCAGCACAGGAGAAGAAGACCCTCAATGGGATTGACTCAGTGACTAGGGTAATGGGAGCAGGTGTGTTAGAGATTATAAGAGTGGCTCATCATAGAGTAGGGTTCTGAACTGTTGTACATAGGGTTGCTATGAGTTACAGGAGAATTGACAGAACATAACAACAATAACAACACATGAATCTCTAGCTTGTGGTCTCTGGATTTGGACCAATAGCCTCCTATATTGTTAACTCTGGATTTCTTAGTCTCCAAAGCCAGCTGTCTGCAACTTTGCTTCTCAAAAATGATCTTTGGACATGTCAGTCTCTGAAGACAGTAGTCTCTCAAACCAGCATCCTGAGACCCTGCCTCCTCAGGTGTTCCTATCTTGAGATATGACCTACAGGTCTGGGACTTTTCTCTACAAATATGTAAGCTAATTCCTTGAAATAAATATTTCTTTCTCTGAGCTTCATTTGCTTTCACTTCTCTAGAAAAATCAGCTTAGACAGCATTGTTTTACAGTTTTGCATCAATGTCTGTCCTAGTAGAACACAGTCAAATTCTTTTAATGACTTTTGCAACATCTGTTTGAACGTCACACACCATGCAGCTTCTAAAACCCTGCACACTTTACACTCACAAGGGCATGAGAACAAAAATATAAACACTCTCATGGTGTTATTAAAGCAGATTTGATCTCATGAATTCCTAAAAGAGTATCAAGGAACCGGAATTTGAAAATGAGCTACTTAGAATAATTCTTTTTCAAATTCCTTGTACATCTATGTAAAAAATGAAGCCAATGTACATGGGAATGAGAGAAATGCCAGGACTAAGAATATTATACATCTGAAGCCTTTTGAATAAAGTACTTTTTGAAGACAATTACACTATATTTCCTAAAAGAAGGAAGTACAGGAGAATATCTTATAATTTTTGCATTGATGTCTGTCTTAAGTGAAATCGACTAAATTCTATCTTCTCCTGCAACGATCTGTTGTAGTGTATGGGTGGGAAGAGAGAGGGAGCAAGTGTGATTTACGTTCTGAAAGCCAGTTGGACAAAGTCTTGTGATGTTGAGAATATGCAAATGTCACAGCAGAGTGCTTCACACTCTCCTTCCTTTGCCACTTCACCTCCTCTGTCTCAGCCCAGGGCAGCAGGACAATTGCTTACTGGAGACAATAGAGTTCTCTCCCACTCAGATGCTTCAGGCTGTAGTGCCTATAAGCGTAGGCTTTTAGCCATACAGACTTGGGTTTAAATCCTAGATCTGCCATTTATGCACTTCATGGTCTTGGAAACTTTGCTTAACTTTTCTGAACCCCGGAGTACTCTTATGTAATGGGAATTGCGGTGAGTCAAAAGCGGCCACTTTCTTCACAATTTCTCTGATTCACAAGCTATGTCTGTTACTCTTTGCCTTAAATCAGGCTGGTCTCTTCTCAGGAAGCCTTGCTGCTTCTGCTCTTGCCTTGTTTAACTCTGAAAATCCCCTGTCGCAGGAAACTTCAGCTGCTGTTGGTTGCTCGATTTATAACACAGCTCAAAACAGCTGACCCAAGGAAAAAAATACTCAATTCTTTCTTTTCCACCGTACTTTCTGAATGAATATCTTAGAATAGCATATTTAGCAAATTCTTACATCTTCCTGAGAGACCTAAGACAAATGATGCAGATGAAGGCCAAATATCCTACTAACTCCACTGCCATTTTTTTCCTATCTGACTCATACGGGTTGACCATCCATCACGTTTCCAACGATATAAGCCTTTGTTGGAGAAGATGGCTTGTTTCTCTCTCTAAGTCTAATGGATTTGAACTGTTGACCTTTTGGTTAGCATCCTGACTTGTTATTAACTATGCCACTAGGCTGTAGTAAAGGTTAGATATTAAAACAGCCATTAAAATAAAAGAATTATATGTGTGTTCGGTTTACAAACTTATTCAAGATTTTCACAACTAAAAAAAATAAAAAATGGATTCATTATCCCTTTATAATTGAGATTCTCTTTCAGGGCCTTTCACTGGTTTAAATAAGTGATGTTGTGTTTCCTTACTGGAAGAATGGTGCATTTCAAGCTAAACAAAAGGTAGCTGACCTCTGGGAAATCATGAACCAAAAGAGAAAGAAAATATTGGACCTTTCTAAACTCAGTCTGGCTGTGAGTTTTCAAAACAGTATCACTGTTGAATATGGAAACACTTCATATTATTTCATGCTGGGTGGGTCTAGAACAGGGCTGGTTTTTGGATAATATTTTTTGTGCCTAGTGTAAACCACAGCCCAAAGAGATTAATTTGAAGGTAAACTCAATCCAATGTGGCCCCAAGAAGGCAGAGGTCTGTGTGACTGGATTGAAATCTTATAAAACTTTGTTTTGGGGCTGTTCATTGACAAGAAGAATGGGAGGTGTGGGCAGAACCTCTATAAAAACCCCTGAAGTCCATTAAACAATAGTGCAATAGTTTCCTCCCGTCATGCTTATTTGACCTAAAAATGAATTCTAAATAAGTAAGAGGTAACATGTGTTTGTTCCTAAATGAAATTGCCCGTTAGCCACACAATTAAAATAACTTCCTTACCCTAGAGGCCCAAATAAATTCATCCTGCCAAGTAAATAACTGTCCTGTGTCGCTGGAGAATTCTGACACTGCAAAAAACACATGTGAAATCATTCAGCAGGATGAATGGGGCGGGGGGGAGGTCAGCATTGAAGAATTTAATTAAGAAGGTATTTCCTCCTGCAGACTTCTGACAGCCAGCAAGCTAAAAAAGGGGACCAGACACATCTGCACCGTGTGCATCTTCTCTGCACACACCAACATATTGAGAGAGTTAAAAGACATTTCTGTCGCTCTACAAACAAATAAATGCCCGATTGTTGAAAAGATTGAAACTGAAGTTCAGTTTTTCTGTCTTGGAAAAGAACAAGCAGATAAACAAAAATTATAGGACTTGATGACACCTATAACAATAACAACATAGGATTCTACTTTTTAAAGAATGGAAGATAAACACGTCTTTACATTGTTGAACAGTTTCTAAACATAAAGACTTGAATGTTGCTATGGGCCATAGAATAGGAATCAATTCATAGGAGACTCTCCAATGGGTTGTTAGAGATTGTAAATCACCTGGGAGGAGAGTGCTTATCTCTTTCATGGAGCAAGTGAATTTGAACTGTCTTTGGGTTGGCAGTGTAACTCTTTACCTACTAGACTATCAGAACATATATGAAAGATATGAATAAATTATGAGATGCATACACATACACATACATAAGTGATATGATGTGATTATATTTCACTTCACCAGACACTGAAAAGTCTAATTTCTTCACATTGAAATATTATTATTTACTACCCTGTGAACCCAAATCATCTCTCTAGTGGTTTAAATTCACTATAGGCTCAGTGAGAGAAAAATGAGCCATCTCCTCCTCTGCAGTTTGTTATTGTTGTTATGTGCTGGTGGGTCAGAACTCACCCATAGCTGACCCTTCAGGGGGTTTTCAGAGAGTGTTTAATCACATGGGAAGAGATTTCCCACCCCTTTCCCTTGGAGGAGCTGGCAGATTTGAACCACGTGCGTTGGAGATTGCAGTGTGGCTTCATATCACTAGGCCACCAGAGCTCCCTATGGTTTGGAAAACACAAAAGAGGGTCAGTTATGAGTAAGTTCCAACTCAACAGCAATGAGGTTAAGCCTGGAGAGTAAGGTGTGCCTGATCCAGGCCATGGTCTTTGCAATTACTTGCTATGCGTCAGAAAGCTGAGCAATAACTAGGGATAATAGAAGGAGAATTGATTCCTTTTTGAGCTGTGGTGTTGGAGAAGAGTATTGAATATACCATGGACTGGTAGGAGAACAAACAGGTTCATATTAGAGAGGGTAAGACCAGGCCACTCCTTGTTGGCAAAGATGCTTAAGCTTCATCTGACATACTTTGGACTTGTTGCAAGGAAGGACCAATCCTTGGACAGGGACGTCATGCTTGGGAGGGTGGGGGGACAGCACAGGAGAGGAAGACACTCAATGAAATGGATTGATACAGTCACTGAGGTGGTGGAGGTATGTAAATCAGAGACAAAAATGTTGGCTCAGGATAAAGCAGGGTTTAGGGCTGTTGTACATAGTGTTGCTATGAGTTGCAAGTGATTGATGGCACATAACAACAACACAATTCAAGAAATCATATGTTGCTTTGGCAACCAGAAAGCCATCACCACAACCAGGGACAAAGTTAGAGGGTAGTTGGTTCTAACACTCCTTAAAATTTGCCACATGCCCAGGAGTCCTTGGATTGTGCAAATTGTTAAGTACTGTATTGCCATGTACTGCTAACACTACCAACATAAATATATCTATATATCTATATATCACTAAGCATCCTTCCATTCGCATAGCCACCATCCTCTTTTTGCTTGAGTAAGGTTTCTACGCTTCTAATCTCCCTCTCTTTAAAATAGAAACACTAGTTAATTATTTTTTTTAAAAAAAACAACAAAAATTGATTAAAGGATCTTCTCTCTTAACGCTTCTTTAAAGTTTTGCATTATTCTTTGAATAAGAAACTGATTTCCATATTTTGGGCTATTAGATACTAGGTGACCTGGTCCTTTCTACCCTTCAATTTTAATGAAAACTGCTCTGCCCTTGGTTATTGTGTGCAAGTCATGCAAGCCTCCTGTTTTCTTCTTGGAAACAGCAGAGTACATTTGCTTTCATGCATTTAATGTTCTTTTCCCCATTGCTTAGTATGACCTTTGTTTGGCTCTCAAAATTACTTTTCTAACCTTCATATTTAGCCCAATATTGCTTTCCAGAGAAGTTTCTTTTCATCGCTTTTGTTTATGTAGCCCCCTCTCAGCCTCTGATACTTACTTAAGGACGAATAACTTCTCCAAAGAGAAAAGGATACCAGTTTAAAGACTAAGGTGCACCTGATCCAAGCCATGGTAATTTTTTTTGTTTGTTTTGTTTCATCTTAAAGTTGAGCAATGCATAAGGATGAAGAAGTAGAATCAATGTCTTTTCTTTTGTGGTATGGGTGAAGAGTCTTGAACATACCATAGATGAACAAGAAAGCAAATAGGTCTATCTTGGAGGGGTTGACACTAAGTTTCTCTTTGGAGTTTAGGAGTTTGAAGCACTATCTCACATACTTTGGGCATGTGGCCAGGAGATTCTGGTCCTTGGAGAGGGACACAAGCTCAGAAGGGTGGTGAGACTGCACAGGATAGGAGGATCCTGGATGAGATGGATTGATACAGTAACTGGGGCAATGAGGATAGGTGGGTCAGAGTCAGTGAGACTGGCTCAGGACAGGGTAGGCTTCAGAGCTAGTGTACATAGAATCGTTATGAATTGCAGGTGACTAAACAGCACATAACAACAACGTTTGTGTTCTCTTACTCTGTTTGCACAATATCCTCCTAATCTAGGTATAGGTTTCTCATGACCCCAATTAAGTGCTCTTGAGTTCCCATTCTTCTCAATATTAGCCATCGTTTTTTATGATCCACACAGTCAAATAAGTAAATAACCAACAAAACAGAGTCAATAAAGAGCAAATAGCACAACTCTTTCAGTCCTGCCAATTATTGTGTTTATCTCACCCCTACTCAAGCCCTCCAGTAAGCTTGGGCAAAGGACCTCAGCAGTTCTAGTTCACTTTTGTTTCACATCAGTCTCTAGTTTTTAATCACCTCTGCTGCAGCTCCTGCAATGTCTTGATCTTGGTCTGTCTCTACCTCACACTGGGATCTCTGGCCCCTGTAAACTCCCTGTTGATTCCCTTTTTATGTCTCTACATCTCCCTGGTGAGATGACATGCCTAACTAATCCCCTCATTAGTATCCTATACACCTTGTCTGCATGTTCCCACCCGAAGGTACTGTTAACTTCATTCACATCTTCTCAATTAGCCATGTGGTGAAATCAGAGCAAGTGGTTAGGAAAATCATTTTGAACAATTAAACTATAGCAAAATGGCACCTCAGATCTGGGTACAGCCCTGAGTGAATCACAGATCATGGGAGGCATCGATAGAGCATGTTTTCAAAACTGTATTTAGCGTGAAATGCCCGATAAGGAGACAGTGGAAAATAAGGAGTGAAACATATGTATACGCTTATGTGTATCTTTATAAAGGCATTGTGATAGAAAAGAAAATGAAAGTTAAACGGAGTTACAATAAATCAAAATGACCCGTGGATATTTAAAAGAAATAAAAATAGTATACTATTGGGAAGATTTACTAAACTCTCATTGGGAAAAGCAAGCAGTACTGACAATTTCGATTCCGTATTTTTCTACATCTTCCCCCCCTCAAACTAAAATTCACAACAAAACAAAGCCTCCAGCTGTACTGCAAGAAACACTCTCTATTCATCAAGCACCCCCACCCCCTAGCCCACCCCCCATGACCTGATTAGTCAGAATGCCATTTGAATGATTAGGTTTCAGTTTGTACTGCTGCCAGACAGAAAGACCCCCAAATTAATGATGGCATTGTTAATGTCTCTCAGAGGCATTTTTAAAAAAATAATCAGAAACACAAGAATTATTGCTGATCTTCTGAAAATATTTATTTAATGGATTTTTTTTTTAATTAAGGGTTTTGGAAACTTCAAGTGTGTGTTTAAAATTCTGCTTACACATTTTCTGCTTGAAGAGTTTGAGTCGTGAGAGCTTTGTTGTTTTTTTTGGTACAAAAAGTGTTCTCCTTGGATTCTGGGATCTTTAGACCCACCAATGGGATCTTGATGGAAATGAAATTCTAGTTGAAATGTAGTGTTCATTTACTGCCCTAGTTTTCTAGTTATAATAATTGCTTTTCATCATCACTTCCCAAAATATCCTTCCTGGGTGGTTTCTCTTCTGTCCCTACTTTTGGAAGCCACACTGAAAAATCAGAAGAAAAGGTTTCTACAAATACTAGCCTTTTTGGCTGGCATAGAAGGGATGGGAATTTGCACAGAGTTTTTATGGGGCAAACTTCCCTGAGTTTCCTGCCAGCAAAGTTTTAATTCTGGGGTTTTGATGGAGGAAGGTAGCAATCAATTAGAGTACTATTCATTCCATCCTACTTTTATTCTAGTAAACTATGATAGGAACTTAAAACTAGAAGGGGTTATGCCAGAAGCAAGCTTCATTTCACTAATAGAGTTTCTCTCTGAAGACTAGCCAATGAAATGATGCAGACTATAGTTTACCTAAGATAGCAGCGTGTTCAAAGCCCTAGATGACTGGAGATTCATGAACAATCCTCAGGGATGTTGGTCTTGTTAGGTGCTGTAAAGCTAACCACAACTCAGGAACAACAGACCTGAACTTTTTCCTAACCTACATCATTTTCACTATCTCTTCTTGTGTTCAAGCCCATTGTTGCAGTCATGTCAATTCATCCCCTTGAGGTTCTGCCTGTCTTTTGCTGACCCTTTGACCTTTCCCAGCATATTATCTTGTTCAAGCACAGCCCTCTTCTGACAACATGTCCCAAATATATGTGATGAAATTTCACCATCTTTACCTATAAGGATGTCTTACGGATAACAGAAGAACATTTAGGAATGTTTCTGTTTATTGCCTTTGAGTCAGAACCGAGTCGTTGTTAACCTCTAGTGGGATTTTCAAAAGCTGTAAATCACACAAGAGGAGATTTCCCATCTTTCTACAATGGAACAGGTGGTAAATATGAACCATCCGCCTTGGCGTTGGCAGCACAACCCCATACCCTCCTGAATTCCCTATTTAGGAATGACAAGTAGAATAACTTTCTTTCCTCTTACCGAGATTAGACGGTTTATGCCATGGCCAATACATTTCTACTAGTTACTAAAGAAGTTTCCATTTTAAAAATGATATTGAATATTAATTTTTCTAACTATAGCTCATTTCTTAGTTGGTTTTTGTTTTTGGGAGGGGTGGTTTATGCGCCATAATCAACTCCAAGTGTCTCTTTATATGTGCTTTGACTTAGGCTGGCGCACAAAAGTGACGTCAGTCTCAACTAGCATCTTGTTTGGATGAGTCCAGTGACTGGAAGAGAGACGGTCAAGAGTTTGCATAAAGCTAAATTTACAGAGGCAGAATTCAAATTGATAATCTGAGACTTGGTATCTAGGGTTTATAACATTACATACACCCACCCTTAGAAGCCTTACTGGCCTCAGACTTGCTACAGACAAGTTGGCAACATCAAGACTGCTTCAAACACTTTCAAAGCATAGAACCAAACATTAGGCAGGACCACAAGGCATGGTATTAGTAACTACAGCAGCACAAAGGGCTTAATCTACTTTTTCTCTCCCTGTGCTGCAATCTCAAAGGCACGTGGTTCAAAGCCACCAACCGCTCCAAGGGAGGATGGGCAATCTCCTCCCTTGGGCTTAACTGCCTCTGAAAACCCGCCAGAGGGTTAGCTATGGGTCAGTTTGGACTGTATGGTACATAACAACCCCAAGCATTGGCCTTGGTTATTCAAAACTAATTAGTGCTATTTCTAGAACCATTGCTTTTACCATGTGGCATTAATACAGCAATCTGATAACTTCTTTCCAAATACAGCAGAATATTCTGATACTAGCCATTTGAATTTTTACTAGCCAGCTATCATATTCCATCCAAGTTTATCTCCTTGTTTTGGTTCACCCTTCTGGCTTTGTGGCTTGCTATCCTCTTGACCTGATGCATGAAATTGTTTTCCTCCCTTGTTGCTTGTGTTGTCTCTTAGATCCTTTTAAAATCAGAAGAGCAAACTCTTGCATGAAACCTTCTGGGAAACATTGGTTCCATTTTCCAGGCCAGAAATAATAGCCTCTGGTTTACTTTCCTGGGCAATGCACTCATACAAATTCCTGACTATATTTCCTGGTATGACATATCTCTTGTTACATAAAAGCTCTTTAAAAGGGTACTTAATAGATACTTGAAGTGCCTAGTCGTGTACCAAGTTGAGTTGCGGGGACAGGATGGAGGAGGAAGTAAGTCCTAGTGGAAAATACTAGTTGAGAATTACTGGTACATGGGAATAAAAAAAAGCAGATCCACTTTTAGTTTGTTTTTAAAAATCCCCACAGATAATTCATCATTTATTATCTTCCAACCTTGATTTACTGCATCTATCCTGCCCTAAAAACACCACTATTCCAAGCTACACGCTACATGCTACAGGCCAAAAAAAGTGCTTCTAGAAGACCTTTCTTATATCACTGAAGCATTTTTTTAAAAAAAAATATGTCAGAGATTTTAAAGACTATAGAAAAGGAGAATACTGTGTGTACAAATATTGGTTGTTATTCTGATGTGTATTTGACCTTTAAATTACGAAAGACCCTCACATAGTCCTTCATGCACTTACTTTTCACTCTCATGTTCATACAAATAAAATAATTAACTCTTCCTAAAGTTTATAAAACTTCATCTTTCCTTGAATTGGTAAGTTTGTCATCAGTGTAAGGGGCTGAATCTATTTGAGATCACCTGCATGCTGCAGGGAGACCAGAGAAGCTGCCTTGCCTCCTCCTCTCAGATCTAAACTTGAAACCTGGAAAAGGCACCAGGAACGAGGCTGAGGTCGGCTGACTGCTGAGCACCCAGCTAGTTACTGCTGCTCTTTAGTTTGGAGCCTCCTGTGTGAAGCAGTTGGATTCTTGAAGGTAGGTTGTTTTGATTTAATGGACAGTTAGGTGTACACTGTTTGGTCATTTTTTTCCTTTAGTAAACAATCTAGTATAAGATGATTGGCCATTTTGATTTAGTTAACAATCAGTCAGATATGGGCTCTTGTTTAAACCAATCAGGGCCCAGTGAGTGGGCCTTTGCATTTGAAAATTGGTTGGTATGAAGACTCATTTGCTATTAGAGTTATAGTTGTTGTGTTTGGGAAGAACATTGTTCTAAGTAGTACAGCATTTTTCTGTCAGTTTGCTATACTGAGATAACTTGTGGTTACTGTGATATTGAAAACTATGCCACTGGTGTGTTAAATGTCATAAGGTTTATGTATAGTGGACAGATTTTAGTAGAGCTAACAGATTAAGACAGACTAAGATACTGGATTGGTGTTCCATTTCTTTTTTTTTCTTTCTTTTTTTATTTATTTTTTTGTTTTGTTTTCCATTTCTTAAATAACAGGCCTTTGAAGTCTCTATGAACACTAAAGGAATGGTAATAGTTATAGTAGTATAGTGGTAAAGCCAAGATTGGAAGTCAGTTGAAATGAGGAAAGACAATGACATACATTGTTTAATAATTGGTACATGGAATATACATAACTTGAATGTTGGAAAACTGGAAATTATTAAAAATGAAATGGAACACATGAACATCAACATTCTAGATAGTAGTGAATGAGATGGACTGGTTTTGGCCACTTTGAATGAGACAATCACATGATATACTATGCTGATATGAGAAACATACTCAGAAAAACAGTATTGTATTAATAATTAAAAAAGCCAATTACAAGTTCTATTCAGAAATACAATGTTGGGAATGACAGGATAATATCCATACACATTCAAGAAGACTCATTAACATCCTGGAAAGGGTTAAACTGGGCGGCTCCTTGGAGGCAAGGATTCTAAGCCTCTGTCTAACATATTTTAGACATGTTGTAAGGAGGGACCGGTCCTTGGAGAGGGACATCATGCTTCGTAGGGTAGAGGGACAGCGCAGGAGGGGAAGGCCCTGTATGAGGTGGATTGATTCAGTGACTGGGGTAATCGGGATGGGTGTGTCGGAGACAGTGCGATTGGCATAGGACAGAGCAGAGTTTAGGGCTGTTGTACATAGGGTCGCTATGAGTTGCAAGTGACTCAATGACACATAACAACAACAGCAGCAACATCTAGAGCCAAAGAGGAAGAAATTGAGAACTTTTACCAAATCTTACAACCCAAAATTGACCAAATATACAAACAAGATGTGTTAATGATTGGTGACCAGAATGCAAAAGTTGGAAATAACACTCTTGATACCTGCAGCCAGGCAATTAAAAGACAAATTGCATTGGGAAAATCTGCTGTCAGAGACTTCTCCAAAGTACTGACGAGCTCCAACGTCAGTCTGGGACTAAGGTGTGTCTGATACAGGTCTTTGCAATTACTTGTTATGTATCAGAGAGCTGGATAATTACTAGGGATGATTGAAGGAGAGTTGATGCCTTTGAGTTGTGGTGCTGGAGAAGAGTATTGAATATACCACGAACTGCTAGGACAAAAAACAAGTCAATCCTGGAGAGGGTGAAGCCAGTCTGCTCCTTGGAGGCAAGGATTCTGAGGCTTTGTCTGACTTACTTTCGACATGTTGCAAGGCAGGAGTCCTTGAAGAGGGATGTCATGCTTGGGAGGGTGGAAGGACAGCACAGGAGAGGAAGACTTTCAATGAGATAGATTGATTCAGTCACTGGTGTAATGGGGATAGGTGTGTATTGGGGACAATAAGATTGGCAAGGGATAGAGCAGGGCTTAGGACCCTGTGCACAAGGTCACTATGAGTCACAGCAATTCAATGGCACATGACAACAAACAACAATAGTAGTTGGAAATAGAACAATCAAATTTTTTATTTTTAATGATTTATTCATTAGAAAAGACATGAACAATGAGTATACAGATGGATCTGACCTGTTGTTCAGCCACATAGGAGTCAGATTGACTATATTTGTGGAAGAAATTGTTGGAGACACTCAGTACGAACAGTCAAAACTACAGGTGGACTGTGGGTCAGACCATCAATTACTCATGTACAAGTTCAAATTGAGGCTGAAGAAAATGAAAATAAGTCCACAGGAACCAAACTATAATCTTGAATCAATTCCATCTGAATTTCAATATCTTCTAAGGAACAGGTTTGAGGCATTGAACACCTATGATCACGGATCAGATGAGTTGTGGGATGATATCACTCATGACAAAAGCAAAAGATCATTTCAAAAACAGAGGAGAAAGAAATAACGGAAATGGATGTCAGAAGAGACCCTAAAAATTGCACTGGAGCATCAAAATGCCAGAACAAAGAAAAATATGTCAAAATAAAAGAGCTTAACCGAAGACTTCAAAGGGCAGCTCTAGAGGACAAAGCAAAGTATTATAATGGCATGTGCAGAGATCTGGAATTGGAGAAAAAAAGAGAACTTTCTCTGCATTTATTAAGCTGAGAAAATAAAATTTAAGCCTCGAGTTGCAATATGAAAAGATGCTATGGGCAATATATTGACTGATCCAGAGAGCATCAAAATAAGATGAAGAGAATACTGTACAAAACCCCAAAATTTTTTATTGACACTGAAAGATTTCAGGAAGTACCATATAAATGGAAGCCAGTGGTAATGAAGTGGAAGCTGAATTGAAGGCGTTGGCAAAAAATAAGGCACCAGGAATTGATGGCATATCGATTGTCTTGTTTTATCATCCAAATGCAGATTTGGATGCACAAAATGTTAGAAGAGGTTCTTAATTGTTCCCATTCCCAAGAAAAGTGATCCAGCAAAATGTGGAACCTTTTGAACAATATCATTAATATCACATGCATGCAAAATCCTATTGAAGATCATTTAAAAATGAGTAGAAAAATGCCTAGATAGGGAACTGCCACAAGTTCAAGCAGGGTTTAGAAGGCTGTGACATGAGGGATAGCTTTGTTGATGTCAGTGTCAGATGGATCCTGGCTAAAAACAAATAATACTAGAAGAATGTCTATCTGTGCTTTATTGACTATTCAAAAGCATTTGACTGTGTGGGTTATAACAAGTTGTGGCTGACATTGAGAAGAGTTAGAATCCCAGAGCACTTGATTATGCTCATGTGAAACCTATACCTGGATCAGGAGGCTGTGGTGCGTACAGAGCAGGGAAACACTGTATGGTTTAAAATTAAGAAGGGGCATGGTGTTTCTGATCACTTGCTATGCGTCTGAGAGCTGGACAATGAATAAGGACGACAAAAGAATTGAGTCATTTGAGCTGTATTGTTGGAAAAGAGTACTGAACATTCCATAGGTGGACAAAATAACATACAAATGCATCTTGGAGAGGGTGCAGTAGGCAAGAATGATGATGCTCTGTCTCACATACTTTGGACGTGTTACTAGAAGGGGCTATTCCTTTAATAGGGACGTGATGCTGAGAAAGGTAAGAAGCAGATTACCCTCGACTGGGTGAATTGATATTACGTCTGCCACAATGGGCTCTAATGTGTCAAGAGGTGTGAAGATGACACAGGATAGCATAGAGTTCAGATCTGTTGTTTATAGGGTCACTATAAGTCATACTGTCATACTCAAGTCAATGGTTCCTAACAACAGCAGCTCTTAAGCAAAATTAATTTCAATTATTAAAAATTAAAAAGTCAAACAGAGTTATTGCTCTTATCTTACTCTGGGAACTTTTCTTAGACCCAAAGTTCCTTACATTCTTGTTGACAGCCAAGGGTTATTGAATGTATTTTGCAGTGTATATTAGCATCTTTAAAATGTGTTTAGTAACTTTTCCCCAGTGTACTAGTTTAGCAAGATCAAAGGACATGGATGTGCAGAGAGATGAGTGGAGGGCTTAGGGGCCAGATCTGCAAGGATGCTCATCCTTATTGGTAGAAGTCAGCTGTGCCCAGAAGAAATGGTGGCTGCAAAATGAGTTCTGCTGTGGGCACAGAAAGAAGAGGACGTGGATATTGACAACAAGTTAATGGTTTCTACTCTACCATAAAATTATAATAACCATGAAGCCATATTATAATAACCATATGAAGCCTTTAAATTTGCCTACTGAAAATATTGTTATCAGTATGGCCTATTATAAGTAAATATTTGTGGACTGGTTGGTGGTAAATAGTGCATGGACAAAAGGGAAAGTTTTGGGTCTGTAGTACAATGGAAAGACTTTAAACACATTTTAGCCCAACAGGTTTGCTTTCCTTGACAGAAAAGGAAGAGGATATTTAACAGATGCCATGAATGTTGATGAACTTCATATTTTTTTTCCTGAGAATTTTAAAACCAAATTCAATTTAGAGCAATTTACTTAAAAGTTTTTGCAGCTTTTGTTATTTCTGAGTAATCATTTTACATACACAATAGATATTTGTATACATAAACTATTTACATGTGTGTGTAAAAGAAATTGATCTTATATGGCTTTCAGAGACCAAAGAGAAACATAGAGGCATTTATAATTAACAAAGTCTACATTCAAGTTCCATGATATTGGGAAAAAGTATTCTCTGTTTTGTGTTACCATTGAAGGACCTTACCATTATGTAACTCAAAAAGAAAAAAAATAGCAACCAATTTATAAGCTTCACAAATCAATCACTGCTAGGCAGTAGCCCACTCTGTGTTCCAATTCTGAGCATTTCTCAGACACCCGGTGTAGAAGCTTTGGAGATGTAGTTAATTCCCCCTCCCCAGGTACAGTATGAGAACAATGATGACTAATGTGCTGCATTCTTAAGATCATAAGAGAAATGTAGATTAACAAGCAGAAAAAATGTAATTATCTCCAAATAATAGGCATTCGTAAACCATGGCACTGAAGAGATGAATTGCTCTCAAATGCCAAAGACACTGACAAAATCATACCCTCTTCCATGTTTGCAGAAAGAAATGAAACAAAGAAGAAATAAAAATGGAGTGACAGGTTCCTTTTATTTAGGAGTGTGCTGTTTTTTGCTCCTGGTAGTGGATTGATGGTGCAATCGGAAGGGTTATACAGTTAAGTCATGCTGCCTCAAACCACTGCTTAAACAAGATATTTCAGCATCATTTAACCTGATGCTGCAGAAAAAAGCATATAAAATCAATAGACATATTTTTTAAATCAAATCAATCAATAAGGAGGATGAGCTTCTATTTACCATCAGAATGTACACGGCTTCCTCTTTAGTGAGGGTTTTAAGCAAGACTGTTTAGCGTCTCTTCCCTGGTCTTTGGCACTAGATGAACAAATTCCCAGTTACTGGTTTGGGGGCATGTTTTATGCTTGACAGTAAACTACAGTTGACCTTTGACCAGCGCAAGGGTTAGAGGAACTTACCTCCTGCGTGTCACAATCCATACTTATTTTACAATTGACCCTTGAACAATACCACGTTGAACTCCACTGCTCAAGTGTTGTATCTATTTAAAATGCATGCAATGCTAATGATCCCTTTGTGAGACCATGAGGAGATGATTGGCAGAATTTGATCTCACTGCACTAACAACAGACAAAAAAGAAATAAATAAAAATTAATATCCACATATATGTGGGCCCTTGCAGTTCAAACTTGTTCGAAGGTCAACTGCAGTTTACTATGTATAAAATCTGGGGAGTTTTGTTAAATATTAGATAATAGGGTATTGTTGTTGTTATATGTTTCCAGGTACAGTGGAGTCTCCAGGCCAACCCCACAGACTCAACCCCTCACTACAGGATTTTAAAGAAGGTCTCCAGCTTTGGTCAAAAGTTCAAAGTGACACCTGCTGTTGGTGCTTGTCATTTCTACACATATTTAAAATCTGACATCATCTCTCCCTCTCATCAAGAAAACAACAACAACAAAAATGGAGGGAAAAGTGACCCTACTCCTTCCCCATTCCCCTGCAGTAAGTTTCCTGGAAAGATCTTTTGCGAATAGAACCCTATATCTTCTTCAGAATATTTTTTTAAGTCTACTTTGAGTATACCTTTGAGTTGAAACCTACCCATAGCTAATCTTCTAGCATGTTCTCAGATGTAATTCATTGCCTATCTTTGTCCTGCAGAGTAGGTGGATTCAAACTACTTGCCTTGTGGTTCACAGCACAACTCCTTAGGATTAAAGCACCAGAGCTCTCTACACTTAAGGAGGAAAACAGTATAAATGTTTTCGCCATTTGGCATTGTGACTTCAGCTAGGCACAAAGGAGTTTCACCAATTACCTTATCCCAAGTTTAAGAAGCAGGACTAAAGCCACAAACCCTTTCTGTTTGGTCTCTTCAATCTCTATTTTGGTCAATTATCAATGGGCATTCGACTTGTTAATCTCCAGTAGCTAACACATTCTATATCAAAAGCTACGACAAAGCAGTAGAAGAGAGCTAATGCTATAAAAAGTTGTGCTGGCAACCTAAAAGTACATGATTCTAACCCATCAGATGCACCATGGGAAAAAAGATTCACAATTTCCCCCCATAAAACGTTTAATGTCTGAAAACTCACTGGAAGCTCATCTGTGAGTCAGTTTTATCTCAATGGTACGTAACAACAGCAATAACTAGAAGGGTCCTGGAAACAGTTTAGGCTGGGTTAACTTCACCTGTAGAGTGCTTTGCCTGACAGCTTCAGAACTCCTCGAACAATGTTTTTTTCGGCAACATAGCAGATGGAGAAAGGATTTAAACTGTAAGTGACTTTATCTTACTTGGATCTACAATAAACGCTCTTAGTGCCAACAATCAAGAGATCAGGAGACATATTGCACTAGGAAGTCTGCATTCTGGGACATCTCACAATTATTGAGTAACAATAATGGCTGTTTGAGGACTAAAGTGCACCTGATTCAGCCCACGAATCTTTTCAATCGCTTGCTATGCATTTGAAAGCGGGACTATGAATAAGGATGCCTATTGGAGATAGGTATTGAAGAAGAGTACTGAATATCCATGGGCTGATAAAAGAACAAACAAATATGTCTTGAAGAAGGTGCAATCAGAGTACTCCTTGGAGGCAAAGATGACAGTTTCATCTCTCTTTGGGTTTGTTATTAGGACAGGCTATACTTTGGAGAAAGTTATCATGCTTGGAAAGGTGGGGGGGCAGTGAGAAAGAAGATCCTCAATCAGATAGATTGACACTTACTGCAGCAATGGGCTTGAGTATGTCAGAGATTGTGGCAGGACATGTGAGTATGGCAAAGGATAAGACAGGGTTCAGGTTAAAAATTAAGAGGAGAGTGCATCTGGGTTGTATTCTCTCTATACACCTATTAAATCTGTATGCTCAGCAATAAACACGGAGCTTTTGTTGTTCACAGGATCACTATGGGTGGCACTTGACTTGACAGAACCTAACAATGACAACAAAGGAATTAGCCTGGAATTGTGCTGCTAGGTAGCGACATAATAATACTAGAAGTTCTATCACAAGTATCCCTTTCTATACCTTTTAAGAAACTTTTTAAAATTTATTCGTTGCTGTAGAGTCAGAACCAACTCATAATGGAACTTCTTGAGGATTTTCGGAGGCTTTAAACTGCACAGGAAGAGACTCCCCATCTTTTCCTGAGGAGCAGGTGGTGGATCCAAACAATCTGCTTTTGGATTCATGACAGTGCAGTGGAAAGCATTCCACTTGACCAGCTATAGCAACTGTATATTGTTCTTATTAAAGTTATCATTAAAGGTTGTAGATAACACAGTCGTCTGCATGAATCTCAGACATGCTCCATTCTTTTCAACATTGCATCCTTCTTTGGAGGAATGTTTTGAAGGCTACTGTGACTGCACATCCAATTTTTAGTTTTGTTGAGGAGGAGAAAGACTCATCAACTATCTATAGTATGCAGATAATACAACCTTGCTTAGTGGAATTGTGGAGGACCTTAAGTATTTGCTGTAGTTTTCATTATGATTTGACATACAAATCAAGAAAACAAGGATTTTCACCAATGGGCCAATTGGTTGCACCATGATAGATGGAGAGGAAATTGAGATTGTTAATGATTTCATCTTATTCGGATCCATAATCAACACTCCTGGTACCAGCTGTCAAGAAGTTTTCATTTGCAAAGTCTGCTGTCAAGGATATTTCCAGAGTTCTGAAGAACAATGATGTCAGTCTAGAGACTAAGTTGCTCCTGAATTGGGCCATGGTCTTTGCCGTTACTAACTATGCATCAGAGAGCTGGACAATGTTTAAAGATGACAGAAGACCCAATGCTTTTGAACTGTGGTGCTGGAGAAAAGTTTTAAGCATACCATGGACTGCAAGATTACAAAGAGGTCTCTTCTGAAAAGAGTAAAACCAAGTTTTTCCATGCAGGCAAGATATTTAAGCTCTGTTTCACATACTTTGGACATATTGCAAGAAGGGACCAATCCTTTGAGAGGAACATCATGCTTAGAAAGGTGGAGGGTCAGCACAAGAGAGAAAGACCCTGTATGAGATGAATTGACACAAGGTTGCTTTAGCATAGGACAGGATTCAGAGCTCTTACTCATAGGATTTCTGTGAGTAACAGTCAACTCAACAGAACATAACAACAAATACAACTTAGGGGCTTTGCTGATGTGAAATGGATCTTGAAAGAAGAGATTATTAGAAGAATTTATGTTTCTATGCAAAGATAGTTGATTGTGTGTCATAATAAACTATAGATAGTATTGAAAAGTATGAAGAATCCCCAAACACTTAATTGTGCTCATATAAAACCCATACCTAGAGCAAGAAACTGTTGGTTAAGCAGAGCAAGTGAACACGGCATGGTTTAAAATCAGGAAATGTGTGTATCAGGACTGATCTTTTATCCACACCTATTCAACCTGTAAGATTAGCAAATCATTCAAGAGTCTGGACCCTAGAAAGAACAATGTAACATCAAAAACCTGTGTTATGTAGATGACACAAACTTACTTGCTGACAGTGAGAAGGACATGAAACACTTGCTACAGAAGTTAAAAAACCACAGCCTTCAATATGGATCACACCTTATCAAGAAGACAAAAATCCTCACCTCATGGCCAGTGAGTAACATCATGACAGATGGATAAAATATTGAAATTGTCAATGATTTCATCCTACTTAAATCTGCAGCCTTAAATATGGATGGAAGCTCAACATCAAGAAAACAAAGATCCTCACCACGGGCCAACTGGCAGCAATATGATAAACAGTAAAGAGATTGAGATTGTTAACGGCTTTAGTTTGCTGTTCTATAATCAACATCAAAACATGAATTACATTAGGAAAGTCTGCTGTCAAGGACCTCTCCATAGTCTGGAGAACAATGACCTCAGTCTGGAGACTGAAGCACATCTGATCCAGGCCATAATCTTCGCAATTACTTGCTAATGCATCAGAAAGTTGGACAATGACTAGGGATGATGTGGTAGAGAATTGATGCCTTTGAGCTATGGGGTTGGAGAAGATTATTGAATACACCATGGACTGCCAGGAGAACAAACAGGTTTGTCTTGAGAGGGTGAAACTAAGCTGCTCAGTGGAGGCAAAAATAAGAGGTTTCATCTGACATAGTTTCGACATGTTGCAAGGAGGGACCAGTCCTTGAAGAGGGACATTATGTTTGGGAGCTTGGAGGGACAGTGCAAGAGAGGAAGACCTTTGATGAGATAGATTGACTCAGTGACTAGGGTAATGAGGATAGGTGTGTCAGAGACAATAAAGTTGGCACA
>NW_006399845.1:5356621-5359865 GCF_000299155.1 Elephantulus edwardii | reverse complement strand
AGGAAGACCTTCACCAAGATGATTGACACAATGACTATGACAAGGGGCTCAAGTATATCAGAGATGATCAGGATGGCACAGGATAAGACAGGTTTCAGATCTGTTGTTCCTATTGATGTTGTTAGCCATTCTCAGCTTGCTAGCACATGATAACAACAATGGGGCAATGGCATTGTGTGTAGTGTGTTGTGCTGCTAAGCAGCAGGTTGGTAGTTTGGATTTACCAGCTTCTTCTTAACAGAAAGATTTACTGTCTTCTCCTGTAAAGATTGAGATCCAACGTTATCAATAGGAGATGTAATTAGATTTAAATTATTTCGTTCTAATACACCATATGCTATGCACCAGAGAGGCGAGGTGTGTTGTTGCTGTGATAGCCTCGGTATATGATGGAGGACTGCTATGAATGGTAATAGTACTCAATGAGAACAGTTAGGGTTCATATCTATATAGGAGCAGTAAATGAGTTCTGGTCGTACAGTGGTGAATGCTCTTAGTTGCTCAGCAAGATGAGAAAGATCTGGGAGTTGGCTTCCATAAGGATTTGCAGCCTTGACTAGCTTATGAGGTGATTGAACTCTGACCTGACCACATGATTGTGAGTTGGAACTGACTTGATGACAATGGGTTTGATTGTGGAATTGGCTCAGTGGTGGGTTAGTGGTCAAATTCTTCCCTTATATTCCAGCTAATGTGCTTTATGAGGAAACTTATTGACAATTTAAGCTTTTTTATTCCAGTTGAAGACATTTCTAGCAGGATTGAAATATAGTATACACGTGTAAGCAGAAGCCTTAGTCACTTTGATGCTAGTGGATTTGGAGCACACATGGAGAAATATCTTCTGCTTTAGAGCAATTCTTCTCAAATTTTAGTGTGCCACAAATCTCCAGGGGAGTTGGTTCCAATGCAGAGTCTGATTCATTGAGTCAAGGAGGGGCTCTCAGAGTCTTTAATTTTCATAAACTTCTGGAACATCTGAGGTGGCTGGTCCAGCTCTGCCTTTAGAGCCAGAAGAGCTTACAGCGCTACTTGACTAACAGGCATGCTTTGTAGTTTTAAAAGTCTAGCTTTGCTGCTTATGGGCTGTCATCTTGGCACTACTTAATCTCGCTGTGCACACCTTAATTACCTCATCTGCAAATGGAACACAGTGCTTTCACTTACTTCTCTTGTTATTACGAGAATTTCAAGAGCTAGTAAGTGTAATGCTCTTAACTCTGGTACCTGACACACAGAGAGACTTTGGAGACTTCACAAATAGTCTTCTCATTCTGGATATTCTGCTTTACCATATTTGCTATATACAAAAATCAATGAGGGAATTTTTTTAAAAGAAATTTAAACTGTTTTATTATTATTAATTTTAATAAAGATTTACAGAGACCTTGGATTTCCATTCATTCATTGTTGCACTTTTCTCTCTGCCCACTCCTCCCCTCTAGTTCACTCTTCTCTTTGAAAAGTAAAAGAAAATTTTTTTAATTGTTATACAATTCCTCCCCCCAAGTCCACTCCACTATGCAGCCTTCGTTCTGGACTCCTATCAAGACAATAATACCTAATCACATATCCCTTTTAATACCATAGGGTGGTGTGGTGGTTTGCCTGGGTTACTTGGATTCAAAGTTCCTCTGCCCCACAATCTTTTCTTTTTGCCACAACTAGACACATTTTGAATGTACCAAAACAGTCACTTCCTTCTCCCAAGGTTTCAGCTCAGCAATTAACAATGTGATGATAAAGATAGGGATAAGACACAAAGAATGTTATGTTTTCAAACTGTGTCCCATGCTACAAAACCAAACTCTCTGCCACTGAGTCTATTCCCACTCAGAGTAACTCTATTGTCAAAAAAGAGCAGCAGACAACAGTCCCCTATGGTTTCCAAGGCTCTACACCTTCACAGAAGCAGGCTGCCACACCTTTCTCCAATGGAAAAGTTGGTTAGTTTGAAACACTGAACTTTTGGTTAGAGGTGCTGATTGTGGAACAGATAATCAACTACTCATATGCAAGTTCAAATTAAAGCTAAAGAAGGTCAAATCAAATCCACAGGAACCAAAATTTGAGATTAGTCTATCTCACCTGGATTTTAAAATGTACTGAGAAACAGGTTTGAGGCCTTGAACACTAATGAACAAAGACCAGATGAGCTCTGGGAAGATATCAAGAGTAATCCATGAAGAATTAAAAAGGTCATTGCAAAGAAAGAAAAAGAAGAAAAGACGAAGATGGTTGTCAGTAGAGACTCTGGATATTGCACTAGAGCGCCGAAAAGCCAAAGCAAAGGGAAGAAATCAAGAAGTTAGCGAGCTGAATAGAAAATTTGAAAAAAAAGAGCAGCACAAGGAAGACAAGGCAAAATATTATAATGAAATAATTGTACAAAGAACTGGAAACCAAAAAAGGCCTAAATTATTTGGCTTGTATTAAGCTGAAAGAACTAAGGAACAATTTCAAACCTTGAGTAGTAATACTTACTGATACTATGGGTAGAATATTGAGTAATTCAAGAAGTGAAAAAAGATGGAAGAGGTTATACAGAGTCACTGTACCAAAAGGAATTGGCTGACACAGAATAATTTCCTTAAATAGTCTCTCCTCAACAGGCAATGGTGATGAAGGAGTAAGTTCAGGCTTTTCTGAATGACTTAGCAAAAAATAAAAATAAAGTCCCAGGAATTGATGGAATATCAACTGACATATTTCAACAAACAGATGCTGCCTTGCATGTGCTCACTAAGTTGTACCAAGAAATCTGGAAGACAAACACCTGGCCAACTGACTGGGAGAGATCTACATTTGTTCCCATTCCAAAAAACGGTAACCTGAGAGAGTATGGAAATTATCGTATAATCTCACTAACATCACATCTGAGCAAAATCCTGCTGAAGATTATCTAGAAATGACTGGAATAATACATTAACAGAGAACTACCCAGAAATACAAGGTCGATTTAGAAGAGGCCTTAGCACGAGAGTCATTATTGCCAATGCTAGATGGATCTTGGAAGAAAGCATAGTACCAGAGAGGTATCTATCTGCATTTAATTAACTATGAAAAGACATTTAACTGTGTGGATAACAACAAATTGTGGCTAACCTTGAGAAGAATGGGAATCTCAGAATATTTAATTGTGCTTTTGCAAATTATCCAAAACCGACTGTAACAGCACATCAGCAGAGAACTGCCAGAGGTCCAGGCTGGGTTTAGAAGGGGTCGTGGTACTAGGGATATTGTA
>NW_006399845.1:5276482-5355131 GCF_000299155.1 Elephantulus edwardii | reverse complement strand
AGATGGAGAAGAGATTGAGCTTGTGAACAGTTACAGCTTTCATGGCTCTACAATCAACAGTTTTGGCACTAGGAGCCAGAAAATCAAAAGACTAATTGAATTAGGTAAATCTACTGTCAGGAACCTTTCCAGAGTACTGAGAAGCAACCATGTCAGTCTAGAGACTAAGGTGCACGTGATCCAGGACATGGTCTTCTCAATTACTCACTAAGCATTGGAAAGCTGGACGGTAACCAAGGATTACAGAAGAAGAATTTATTACTTTGAGTTGTACTGCTGGAGATGAATCTTGAACACACCACGGACTACTAATGAAAGAAATAGATCTGTCTTGGAAAGGGTGAAACCAAGTTTCTCCTTGGAGGTTAGGATTTTAAATTCTGTCCCACATGCTTTGGGCATGTGGCCAGGAGGGATTGATCTTTGGAGAACATCATGCTCAGAAGGGTGGAAGGACAGTGCAGGAGGGGAAGACCCCAGATGAATTGGATTGGTACAGTAACTAGGGCAATAGTGATAGGTGTGTTGGAATTAGTGAGACTGGCTAAGGATGGTGCAGGCTTCAGAGTTGTGGTACATAGGGTTGCTATGAGTAGCAGGCGACTCAACAGCACATTAATTCTTTAACCATTGCATCACCGAGGCTTTTGTGTCACATGCTAGCATATTACAAACTCTTTGAAGGTGTAATATTTTTCCAAGGAAAAAAAACTTCTAATCATTTCACCTTAAAGCATCTATAGTGACCAGGCCTACTATTCTTGTTGTTTTCTGCAACTATTATGAATATTTTCCTGAAAAAAATCAGTAAGATTGCATCAATTTCTGCTTGGTCAGTTAAGAGAAGTCCAATTTGTCATACATCAAACACCACAAATAAGGGAACTTATTAATTGAGTGAAGTACAGTACATTACACTCCTTAGCCCTGCCTGCTAGTGTTTCTTTAATACCAGTTTCATCAACTGTAAGTGATCAGAATTTCCAAACCACAGCTACACTGAGTTTCTTGATTTAAATCAATGCTTTCATATCTTTGCTAAAAAATCTTTTTATAAACTTTTAAAATTTATAGGCACTAGACTAAGGTTTATGAAATACATGTTCAGTAGGTTTTATATGGGTACTAGACAGAAGAATTTTTTTTTAACTGGAACCAGTTAATTCTGAAACAAGTGGTCCACATAATCACTCACTCATGGCTGACCCTCCAGCAGATTTTCTGAGGCTGTAAATTGCACTGGAGGAGACTGCCAATCCTTTTCCACAAAGACATGGGTGGATTCAAACTACCAGAGACTGTGTTCAGCCTTTGGGCTAGGAGTGCAACTCCGTATGCATTATGCTTGAGGAACAAAAGTTTTAAAAGAAACTGAGGGGAATGATGCTTACATATAGTGCTGGTTTAGCAGGATCTGCCCATAGTCTGGTTAGTGTGAAATGATCAAATTGTATTCTTTTCTGTGACATTAATGAAAGCTACCATTAGTTCAGGTTAATTTCTTTTCTACAGACCTTTTATTATTATTATTATTATTATTATTATTATTATTCTCCGAGAATACAGTGACAGTGACATATGACATTATTTTTTTCAGGAAAATATTCATAATATGGCTTATAGTGAGTTAATCTTAGATCTGAAACTCAGAACTGCTCTGACACTGAGTTCTGAGGATCAGCACAAGAAAGGAAGACCCTCAATGAGACGGATCAACACAGTGACTGCAGGAATAGACTCAAGAATGTCAGAATTATAAGAGTGGCACAGATTAGGACAGGCTTCAGATCTGTTGTCTATACGGTTACCATGAATTATAGTCAACTCAAGGGCACCTAACAATATTAACTGTGTTTTACAGCAGAGTGCCTCAAATCTGATTGACCATTAGAACCATCTAGAGAATTTTGCTGAGAGAGATTCTTGGTATATCTGGCAGGTCTCACCTGGGGTCTGAGATTTTGCGTTTTTAACTAGTTCCCAGCTGGTGTTGACACTATTGGACATTGAGAACCAGGATTTTGCAGTTAGCTATTGGGTGCTTTCCTAGCAGTCTGCTGCTACTTCTCCTTAGCAGTCTTAGCTACTCACATAGAAACATTTAGAGAAAGCTTTCTTTTTCCTGCAATTTTTGCTTAGGCAATAAGTACATGACAAATGGCCAGTGCAGTTAAGGTTAAGCCAGTTAAGTGCTTCAGGTGTTATTTCTGAGGACTTTGAAGTTGTAATATGTCATCCTCTCTCCTCAAGCAGAAAATAACAATTCTCCCTTTGTGGAAGCTCTTTCTTTTCTAAAATTTTTTTTATTTTATTAATTTTAATGAATATTTACAGAGATTTTAGATTTCCATTCATTCATTGTTTCACTTTTCGCCTTGCCCAGCCCTTCCCCCAGTTCTCTCTTCTCTTTGAAAAGTAAAAGAAAAATTCCTTCATTGGTATACAAACCCCCTGCCCTCCAACCCCACCCCCCATGAGTGCATTCCACTGTGCAACCTTAATTCTGGACTCAAGTGATAACCATAATACCTAGCATACATTGCTATGATATATCGCCTTTAAACTGTTCTCTCCCTCATCTGTTTCAATGCAGTATACATAATTTATCCAGTTTTTCTCAGTCTTATCCCAACCCTGATGTCAGTCTCATTCTACAACAGTGGTACAACGCAGTATTTGTCTTTTTGTGACTGAGATATTTCACTCAGCATAATGTCCTCCAGGGTCACCCATTTTGAATAATATTTCATGAGTTCCTTGTTTTTCAATGCATTGTAGTATTCCATTGTGTGAATATACCATAGCTTCTCTATTCATTCATTTGTTGATGGGCACTTGGGTTATTTCAAACTCCTTGCTATTGTGAACAAAGCTGTGATAAACATGGGTGTGCATATATCTGCTTGGATGCTGGTTATGGTCTCTTTAGGGTATATTCCCAGTAGTGGAAATGGGAGCTCTTTCATAAAAATCTTCTTGTTCTCTTTTCTTCTTTGCTTTAAAACTTCTGGAAGCAGCAATTAGGGAATCAAACAACATATTGAGATGGGTAAATCTGCTGCAAAGGATCTAATAACTTAAGTGTTAATGGGCAAGTATGTTTCTTAGAAGACTAAGGGTAACCTAACTCAGCCCTAGCATTTTCAACCACTTTGTGAAAATTAGACAATGAATAAATTGTTGTTGTTACGTGCCAGCGTTTGCAAATCATAGCAACCCTAAGTACAGCATCTCTGAAGCCTGCCCTGGCTTGAGATGGTCTAACCCCATTGCTCCAGTCATTGTATCAATCCATCTCATCTGAGATCTTCCTCTTCTGAGCTGTCCCTCCACCCTTTTGAGCATGATGACCCCCTCTAAGGATTGGTCCCTCCTAACCATGAGCCTGAAGTCTGTGAGACAGAGCTTCAACATCCTAGCCTCCAAGGAGAAACTTGGTTTCATCCTCTCCAAGACAGACCTGTTTGTTTTCTTAGTGGTTCATGATATGTTCAAGACTCTTCTCCAGCACCACAACTCAAATGCATTCATTCTTCTTCTGTCATCCTTAGTCATTGTCCAGCTCTCTGATGCATAACAAGTAATTGCCAAAATTATGGCATGGATGAGGCACACCTTGGTCTCTAGACTAACATTGTTGCTTTTTAGTACTTTGGAAGGGTCCCTGACAGGAGATTTTCCCAGTGCAATTTATCTTTTGATTGACTGACTAATGATGCCAAGAGTGTTGATTGTGGAGCCAAGTAAGCTGTAATTATTAACAATCTCAATCTCTTCTACATCTATCATGGTGTTATAAGTTGGCCCAGTGGTGAGAATCTTTGTCTTCTTGATGTTGAGCTTCAATTAATATTGAAGACTACAGTCCTTGATATGCTGTAGCAGGTGCTTCAAGTCTTCCTCAGTTTCAACAAGGAAGGCTGTGCCATCTGCACCACGTAGGTTGTTAATGAATCTTCCTCTAATCCTGTTGCCACATTCCTCCTCAGAAAGTCCAGCCTCCTGAATGATTTGTTCTGCAAATAGATTGAAAAGTTATGGAAACAGGATACATCCCTGACACACTTGTTTCCTTATTTTGAATCATGCAGTATTTCCTTGCTCTGTTCTGAGGACTTCTTTCTGGTCCAAGTATAGGTTTCACATAAGCACAATCAAGTGTTCTGAAATTCCCATTCTTCTCAAGGTTAGCCACAATTTGTTGTGATCCATACAATCAAAAATTATACCAAAGAAAACCAGTGCCTATGAATTATGATGTTAGTTAAGAGAACTGAATGTATCATGGACTGCCATGGGCAAAATACCAAACCTATATTGGAAAAGTGCAGCCAAAGTGATCTTGAGAGGGAAGGATAGTGAGACTTTGTCTTACATATTTGGGCATTTTATTGAGAGAGACAACATAGAGAGAACTCTGTTGGCCTCATGGACAGAAAGCAATGCTACCAAGCCAAAAGCGGGTGATTTTAATCTGTGGCCCTCAGGCTTGGTTTTAATTGTTTGGGTCAAATATTCTTCTAAGTAGCATAGCACTGGTCTCTCCGTTTGCTGTACAGAGGTAACTTGTGTTTGCTGTGATGCTGAACACTGTGACACTGATGTGTCAAATGCAATAATGGTAACCCATAGTGGACAGTGCTTGGTGGAGTTTCCCAATTAAAACAAGCTTGGAAGAAGGAATGACATCCGCATCTGAAATAGCTTGCCTCTGGAAACTGTACGAACTTGGAGAAACGATTAAAGTTATACAAGTGTTCAGGTCTTTGGTTCATAGGGCCACTATGAGTCATCTATTATTCAATGACACTTAACAACTTAACAAAATTGAGAGAGACTATTCCTTGGAACCAGGCATATTCCTTGGAAAAATAGAGGTTCAGTGAAGGAAAGGAAAAGAGTCAAGCAGATAGATTGACATAATGACACAATGGAATTAAGTGCAACAGAGAGAGTGAAGATAATGCTGATTCAGACAAGGTTTTAGTCTGTTGTTCACAGAGTTACTATGAAGACCAGTTCTCAAAGTGTTCTAGGAAAACTACTTCTATGAAGATAAGCATAAGACTATTTGATCAACAGATTTAAGAGCATCAGATATAAAATACGTCAAGTCATGTTGGCATTAGTGTTGCGTTAGTTATTCATTCATGGATGGCAACAATTTTAAGGCTAAGCTGATTTGTGTGTATATGAATTGTTAGTTCTATCAAAAGAACCACTCAATTATCTGCTTTCAAATTTGGAATTCTCCAGGTTTAAATCATGTTGTTAAGTGCCATTGAGTCACAGATAACTCACAGTGATCCTGTAAACAACTTATCGAAACCTTGCCCAAGCCTGTGCTATTCTCTTGGTCTCTGCTGTGATGAAATTCATTGTTGCAGTACTATGCCAAACCATCTCATCAAGGATTTGTCACTATGTCAGTCCATCTCACAGAGGGTTTGCTACACTGTCAATCCATCTCATCAAGGATTTGTTGTTATGTCAATCCATGTCATCGAGGGTTTTCCTCTTTTTTTCTCTGTTACTCCACTTTCCTGAGCATGATGTCTTTTAGAATATGAGAGAGTTCACTTCTCCTTGCCTCTAAGAAGCACCCTGATTGCACTTCTTCCTGTCCAGGTTTGCTTGTTCTTTTGGCAGTAAATTATGTACTCTCTCTAGTGACTCCAGAAGTCAAAGGCATCCTTTATTCCTTTATTTTCCTTATTCATTGTCCTATTCTCTCATGCATATGAAGCAATTTAGAATGTCATGAATTGAGTTGGGCACAACTTAGTCTTTAAAGTGACATCTTTGCTTTTTAGCATTTTATAAAGTCCTTAACAACATATTTGCCCATTGCAGCATATCTTTTGATGTCCAGTTCCTATGATAGGTATTTATTGTGAATCTAAGTAAAATGAAATAATTCATATTATCAATAATCTACTCTCCAGCTATAATAATGTTGCCTATTGCTTCATTTGTGAGGATTTTTGAAATCACGAGAGGGTATTATGTAAGAATAAAAAGTTGTTGTTGTTGTTGTTATTGTTGTTGTTATGTGTCATCTAGTCACCTGTGACTCATAGTGACTCTATGTACAAAAGTCCTAGACCTTGTTTTATCCTGTCCCAATCTTATGGTCTCTGACACACCTACACTCGTTACCCTAGACATTGAATCAATCCATCTGATCAAGGATCTTCCTCACCTGTGCTTCTCCTCTACCTTTCCAAGCAAGCCATCCCTCTCCCAGGACTGGTTCTTCTTTGCAACATGTCCAAAGTATGTCAGAGGAAGCTTCAGAGTTCTTACCTCTGAGAAGTAGCCTGGTCCCCCCCCTTCTAGGACAAACTTGATTGTTCTAGTAGTTCATGTTATATTCAATACTCTTCTTCAGCATCACAGCCCAAAGGCATCAATTCTCCTTCTATCACCTGTAGTCATTGTCTAGCTTTCTGATATATAGCAAGTAATTACAAAGACTATCACCTGGATAAGGCACACCTTAGTCTCCAGACTGACATTGTTGCTCTTTAGTATTTTGGAGAGGTCTCTGATAGCAGACTTCCCCAATGCAATTAATCTTATCATTTCCTGGCTGCTAATACCAAGAGTATCCATTGTGGAGTCAAGCAAACTAAAGCTGTTAACAATCTCAATCTCTTCATCATCTATCATGATGCTACTAATCAGCCCAATGGTGAGAATCTTTTTTTTCTTGATGTTGAGCTTCAATCCATATTTAAGGCTGCAGTCCTTGACCTTCTGCAGCTAGTGCTTCAGGTCCTTCTCACTTTCAGCAAACAGGGTTGTGTTATTTGCATAACACAGATTGTTGAAGAGTCTTCCTCCAATCCTAATTTCATATTTCTCCTTATAGAGCCCAGCCTCTCAGATAATCTGTTTTTCATATAGACTGAAAAGGTATAGAGTCCTAGTTTTGAACAGTGCAGTGTTTCCTTGCTCTGTTCTGATGACGGTCTCCTCATCCAAGTATGGGTTGCACATCTGCTCATGACTTTAGTATTGTTGATGACTGATAGTTTTGATCATTAGGAATGAATTGTTAATTTTATCTACCATGTAGATAATATGGAGGGATAGAAAAACAATTGGAGTTAGAATAACTACTGGGAGAATAACGAATATATTTTCTACTCTTGGTCATTTATAGTACTTGTGTCAATAAGCTTTGTAGCTAGCATATGTGTGATGACATTTAGAACTAAAGAGACAATGTAGAACATGGTCATTAGGGTATATATCAAAAGTAAAGAAGCTCTTCTGTAGGTTGAGGAAAGAGGTGCCTTGGAATCCAACCTGAAATCGGTGATCCATAGAGATGAAAGGATGTTTAACTTTTAAGTGCACTTGAGTCAAATTATGTAATTATTTAACTAACACCTCATTTGTGAAGGGAAAAATCATAATGGTTGACTTAAAAATCAGTTTGAAGGGGTTCAATTCATTACCTTTGAATTGTGCTGTTGTCAAAGAATATTAAATGCATCACGGACTGTCAAAAGAATAAATGAATCTGTCCTGGGAAAAGTGCAACCAGAATGTTATTTAGAAACAGGGATGGTGAGACTTCACTTCATCACGTATACTTGGGCATGATATCTGGAGCGGCTAGTTCCTGGAAAAGGACATCATGCTTGCTAAGTAGAGGATCAGCGAGAAAGAGGAAAACTCACAATGAGATGGATGGACATAAACAACACAACAATAGGCCCCGACGCAGTCATAGTTGTGAAGATGGCACAGGAATAGGCTGTTTGGAATGGGATTGCTATGAGTCAGAAGTGACTTGATGACACCTAACAACCTAATAATATTATGCTGGAGTCCCTGGGCTTCAAAAATTACTAATGGTTGTATTACATTTGAAAGATCACAGTCTTAAATACCTTATGAAATTGCTCGACTCAAAATCAATTTGATGACAAATAATAACAGCGGCTATTATGCCTCACTGCTATACAAATGTCAGTAAAACGACATCCTAATTAGGCCTTCCCAGGTAGGAACTAAGGAAAAAAATGCAGTCCTATATAATCTTTCTCTTTCAGCTTGGTTATGGCAATTCATCTGCAGCCTTGACAAGTCTTCCCGTAATGTGTACAACTGTATTTTTATCCTGAGACTTCCTGGGTCATCTACAAGGCATTTATCATAGACAAGTACAGATAACTTTGGAGGGAGGGTATATTTTAGGATCTGGATCATATTGCCTGGTACCGTAGCCCTTTTTTCCCTTCCCAAGGAATTTAATTTATGATCTGCTAACCTATTCCCACAGCAAGCAGAAAGAACACCAGCTACGGTCAAGTGGTCAGGATGACCCAGTGACCGTGTGAAGTTTATATATAAAGGATGTGATGGCAATACTTCTGGTACAGCTAAGCTTACAACCTCGAAGTTATAAGTCCCAAGTGACACTGTCATTTTTTAATGGTACATGGTGTACATGCTACAAATCTTCTATACCAGTAGTAAAAGCATGTCTCTGAAGTCCCTCCTTTTTCAAGATTCAAACTATATACTCAAACCTCCTTTTTCAAGATTCAAACTAATGTGATTTGATGGTTCCCATGAAAACAGTTGAAAATATCTCTGGAGAACTTTGCTCCAATTGATGTATCAGCCAAACACAAGGGAAAACAAACCCCCAGCTTCTTGGAAAGTCTGTTGTGTCTCCTTTGGGATTGTTGTTGTTGTTGTGGGGTGCTATCACAGTGACTAAGGCTCATAGTGGCCTTATGAACAGCAAACCAAAACCTTGCCCTATCCTACCCACTGGTGCCATCCTCATAATTTCCTCCATGACTGAGCCCAGTGGTATAGTCATTGTGTCAATTCATCTCATTGAGAATCTTACACTCTTTTACTGGCCCTCTACCTTTCCCAGAATGATTTCTTTTTCTAAGGACTGCCCCCTCCTGACAGCACACTCAAAATATGTGAGATGGCGTTTCACAATCCTTGCCTCTAGCACTTCTTCTAAGACAGATTTGTTTGTTCTTTTGGCAGTACCTGACATAATCCATGCTCTTCACCAACACCACAAACGAAAGGCATCAATTATTCTTTGATCTTCTTTATTCCTTGTCAAATTTTCACATATATAGGAAGTAATTGAAACTATAATGACCTTGATCAAGTGTACCTTAGTCTTTAGGGTATGGGTAATTAAGGAATGGAAAAGAAAATTGAGCATACAACATTCTACATCATTTAGCATAAGCATTGGGATTGAATATTCTGAAGGAATTACTATTCCGAAACGTATATTTATACCTACTTCACTTGTGGTACAACAAAAAATCCACTTAACTACTAACTGAAAAATGAAACTTGAACCTACTTGGAAGTGCCACCAAGTATAGATCACATCTTGAGGGAGCTCTGGTGGTTTAGTGGCAAGAGCTGCACTTCAATCCCAGAGGTGTGTGGTTCAAATCTACCAGATGGTCTACTGGAGAAGGAGGGCAAATTTCCCTCGGTATCAGTTGGATCTGTCTGATTTGACAGTATGTGACAAGAAAAAAAAACAAAAACAAAAAAACCCCAAACCCAAGGTGAATAAAAAAAATCACACCTTTTTTAAATCCCTATGGCACAGTTCTACTTTACATATATGTGGCCATCAGGAATCAACATCAATTAGATGGCAACTAAGAATAACAATAAGCATTTAGTTATGTGTAGGATGAGACATTAAACTTAAATATCCTGGCAGTATTTAGGTTCTCAGCTAAAATTAGTAGGATCTGAGCCCTACTAAGTATCTAACTTCATTCTTCTGATCTTATTTCTTTGAGTAAAAACAATCCCCAAACTGGAATTTACTATTGCTAACAAAATTTGGCATGAGTTTCAGCAAACTTCAGAGTTTAAAACATTGGTAGACATTTGCTCAGAGAGTTGAATAAGCTTGACAAGAGTTTGTGTCTTTGCTTGCCACAAATGAGTGGTGTACCTGTGGTGAGGTTACTAAAATCTTGGTTTCTGTGTGTTTTATTTTTGGGGGAGTATGAAAAAAGTGAAGATTAATCTTAGCACCCTAATAAAACTGTAAAAAACGAGTTTCTTTTGCTAATAAACAGATTCAGGCAAAGTATTATTTTTGTAAATTTAGAGAATTTTGAATCTCTCTAAAAGAAAATTGTGTGTGTGTGTGTGTGTGTGTGTGTGTAAAGAGACAGAGAGAGAGAGAGAGAGAGAAAGTAGAGACATAGAGAGTGATACAGAGTTTGAAATAGGTATATGGATGGAAATCTAGGTATACATATATACACATCCATACATGTGTACATATATACAATTAGGGAGCTCTGACGGCCTATTGTAAGGAGCTGTGCTGCAATCTCAAATCATAAATTTTGAATTCCCAGATGTTCTGCACGAAAAGAACGAGCAATCTCCTCCCATGTAATTTACTGTTTCTGAGAACCCACTGAAGGGTAGGTTCTGACTTAGTGGCACACAACAACTACAACAAAAACATATATACATAAATAAACTTTGCATATCATTATTCCAGGGGGTTCATAGGTATTTGTTTCCATTAGAAAGAAAAAAAAAGATGTTCCAACAGATTGTGGAAGTTGTCAAACAATATAATTAGTATCTCTTGAAAATAAAATCTTGCTAAGGATTTTTTAAAAAAATTACTGGAACAGTAGTATATTCCAAAAAAATTCCATAAATTCCACCGGGATTCAGAAGAAGTCATGGAACAAGGGATATCACTGTTGATGAAAATGGATCTTGACTGAAAGCAGAGAATACCAGAAAAAATGTACTGTACATTCTGACTATGCAAAGACATTTTGCTGTTTGGATCATAACAAATTATGGATAACATTGAAAAGAAAGAAAATCCCAGTACACTTAATTGTGCTCATGCAAAGCTTAACAAACAGACCGAGAAATAATTGTCCAAACAGAACAAGGGACCACTGCATGATTTAAAATCAGAACAGGTGTCTGCATCAGGGTTGTATTTTTTTCTCCACACATATTCAATCTGTATGCTGAACAGAGAACAAATCATTAGAGAAGCTGGACTCTATGAATAAGAATATGACATAAAGATTGGAGAAAGACTCATCAACAAATTTCATTATGCAGGCCCCACAACCTTGCTTGTTGAAAGTGAAGAGGAATTGCAGCACATGCTGCAGAAGATCAGAAACAACAGACTTCAACATGGATCATATTTAAACATCAAGAAAACAAAAAATCTCCTCACCCATGGACCAGCAGATAACATCATGATAGCTCAAGAAAAGACTGAAGTTGTCAAAAATTTCATTTCACTTGGGTTCACAATCAAATCATCTGTCAATCAACACTGTTGTTAGGATTGTAAAATTGAACAAACATTCTGGAAGGCAGTTGATATTTCCTCAAAAAGCTGATCATAATAATTCTATATGACCCTGCTATTCCCTAGTAGCTAGTAATACATCCCAGGGTATAATGCTAAGAATACACCCCAAGGAAATTAGAACTGAAACACAAATGGAGATTTGTATACCAATATTGATAGCAACATTATTCACAATCACAAGAACATTGAAACGGCCCATATATCCAACCATTATTGAATAGATTGTGACATTATGATACATACACATGACGGAATACTATGCAACACTCAGCAGCAACAATTTCAAAAATTACTACATAGGTGGGAGAAAACCGACAATATTATGCTGAGTGAAGTAACTCAGTCTCATAAGGACAAATACTATTGCATAACACCATTATTGTTAAAAAAAATAAGAGGATAACTAGTAAAATTTGTATGAGAGTAGAGGGGAGATGGTGGACAGGGAGGAAATAATAGGGTAACACAGTTTAATGGGTGGAAGGAGAGGGTAGATGAAATAGGAAAGATCCAGTGGGGATTTGCAGACATGGTAATGGTAGGCATAGCTGAATGGTGATTAATTTTATAAAACACAATGAATGGGAATGATTGTGTGAACAACAATGCAAATGAAGGATAGTGTGAAACACATTGTATATTAATTTTGTATGCAAACCAATGTAAAATTTAAAAAAATACCACCAAAAAAATTCTGTCAAGAACCTCTCCAAAATGCTATAGATTAAGAGTTTAAAGAGTAAGGGGTATCTATCCCTCTTGTTGTTGTTATGTGCCATCGAATTGTCTGCAATACATAGCAATGCTATGTACAACATCTCTGAACTCTGACTTGTCCTGAGCCAATCTCATCATCTTCTACACACCCAAACCTACTTTTGCAGTCACTGAGTCAATCCATTTCATAGTGCGTCTTCATTTCCTGCACTGTCTCTCCACCCTTCCAAGCATGTTGGATGTTCTTCTCCAAGGAATGGTCACTCCTGGCCAAGTGCCCAGAGTATGTGAGATGGAGATTCAAAATCCTTGCTTCCAGGGAGCAGCTTGGTTTCACTCTTTCCAGGACAGACATGTTTATTCTCTTGAAAGTTCACAGTATGTTCAGTACTCTTTTTCAGCACCACAACTCAAAAGCATAATTTCTTATTCTATTAATCATTGTCCAGCTCTCTGATGTATAGCAAGTAATTGCAAAGACCATATGGCCTGTATCAAGTGCACATTATTCTCCAGACTGACATCATTTTTCTTCAGTACTCTAGAGAGGTCCCTGAGAGCAGATTTTCCCCAATGCAATTTTTCTTTTGATTTCCTGACTGTTGGTGACAAGAGCGTTGATTGTGGAGCCAAGCAAGCTGAAGTTATTAACAATCTCAATCTCTTCTATGTCTATCATGGCATCTTCAATTCCTTCATATCTCTCTGAAAATTGCCAATAGTGTAAACATAGAAAAGAAAATATTATACCTTTTAATTGTATGTTAGCAAAGAGTATTAAACATCCCAAGGTAAACAAAAGAATAAACAAATCTATCTTGCCCTATGAGGTTCCCCTTGGAGGTAAGGGTGGTGAAATTTCTTTCACATATTTTAAGTATGTTGCAAGGAAGTGCTACTAGCCTTTGCAAAAATACATCGTACTGGAAGGAAGAAAGGTAAGAGAAAGAAAGGAAGATCCCAACAAGATGGATTAGCACATTGACTGTAACAATGGCCTAGAGTATATCAGAGATGGTGAGAACGTCGCAGGATAGGAGAAGGTTCAAATCTGTTGTTCATAGGATCTCTATGAGTTCTAGTTGACTGCAGTGACTAACAGCTACGAGGGATTGCCTTGAAGCCCATCTATAGACTTTGTCAGAGTGTTCTGAGAAAATACATCCTACAGAAACTTCCTTTTTCATTTTAAGGTCCTCCACTGATTAAAGCCTGCCCATATCATGGAGAGTAAAGGGTAGCTGGGTGTCCTGGTTTCCAGGGAATTGCGTGCTAACTGAAAAGTCATGTGAGTTGGTTCCACTTCACTTGAAGTCAGTTTATTTAATCACATGTAATTCCTTTAAACCAACAGCCTGACTAGTGTTTTGCTAAAAAAATTGGACACCATAATCTGCCAAGTTGACATATAAAACTGTCACTGAGATGATGAATGTATGGGCTTCCAAATACCCTCCTGTGGCCTGTTGAATGTGAATCTTGATGAACTCTAGAGGCTTCTTGCCCCTTCCAAATGTGGTCACAATAAGTCTAGATTATAGTCACATACTATGTGTAAGAGTAAAGCTTTTCCCAAGAGTTCTCATAGCACCTTTGTTCGTTTTTCTGTCTGGTATTCACTATTTCCGTTGTGTCCCGTACATAAAGCACTGCTCTTTTGTTGTACTCCATTAGAAAAATTCACTGGGTGAAAGCACATAGTGAAGGTGCAGCTTTTTACCATCTTGAGCTTTTCCTCCTGTCTCACATCCTCCTCTATGGCACAACAGAACTTCCTTTGTCTCTTCATACAATCTGTACTAGATATGTCTACTAACTCTATTAACAATGATTAGCAGTTTGGTCACGTATGCACAATCAAGTGTTCTGGGATTCCCATTCTCCTCAAGGTTAGCCACAATTTGATGTTATTCATATAGTCAAATACCTTTGCATAGTCAATAAAACACAATAGACATTCCTCTGGTACTTTTTGCTTTCTACCAAGATACATCTGACATTGGTGATAATGTCTCTAGTGCCACAATCTATTCTAAACCCAGCTTGTGTTTCTGGTAGTTCTCTACCAATGTACTGTTATCAATGTACTGTTACAGTTGCTTTTTTGGATAATCTTCATCAGGGTTTTGCTTGCGTGTCAGTTTAGTAATTTTGTTCAATAATTTCCACACTCTTTTGGGTCACCTTTTATTGGAATGGGAATAAATATGGATCTCTTCCAGTCAGTTGGCCAGCGGGGTAGTGGTCCTCCAGATTTATTGCTGCAACCTAGTGAGCACAGCAATGGCAACTTTTGCACACTGTGAAAGTGTGTAGTCAGGAACCTCTCAACTATTGAGGAGCAATCATGTCAATTTGAGGCTAAGTTAATAGGGTCACTATAAGTCATACTTGGCTCAATGACACCTCACAACAAAAACAAGAAAGGAAAGGTAAATAAATTTACGGAATAAATACAGGAAACAATTACACATACACACTATTTTTCCATATTATATTCCACACACAATTTTTAATTTACAATAATAACAAACATTCAACTACAAGTGAATATATGGACAGACAGGCAAGATTAACAGATAAGGGAAGATAAAGAAATTCCACCCATGACTATAAATAGATTTATCAGACAATAATTCTGCATGTTTATTTATGTATTATATATATATATATTGTAGAGCCAACAGGAGCAACATTACATAAACTCTGTAATCATAAGCAAATAACTTCATCAAGAACAATTGCTGTAGCTGGTCTTATAACCTCAATTAACAAGGTCAATGAGCATAACATAGTTAACAAAGACAATGCTTTGATGAATAGTACTGACTAGGAAAGAAAAACCTCAAAACATTTGGCAATACCATTTCAAACAAGGGTATCACAGAAAAAGTTTACAGAATCCTATAGGGCTTCCACAAGTTTACAAAAATTTAAAAAATGGGCAAAAGTCATGGAAAGAATTTTCACAAAGGAAGATATTTGGGTGTCCAACAGACACATGAAGAAATCCTCAAAATCATTGGTAATAAGACATACGCAATTCAAACCCACAATGAAATACCATCTCACTCCAGTAGCAGTAGCAAAGTTTAACAACACAACAAATAATACATGTTGAAGAGGATGTGGACAGATAGGAACTCTTATACATTGCTGGTGGGATTGTGAAATGGCACAACCATTCTGGAAAGAAGTTTGACATTTCCTCAGAAGGCTGAACATAGAAATTCCATATGACCCAGCTATTCTACTTCTTGAAATATACCCTGAGAGAATAAGAACTGAAGCACAAACAGAGACTTGTACATCAATGTTCACAGCAGCATTATTCACTACCACAAGAACATGGAAACAGCCCAAATATTCAGCCACAATTCAAGGAATTGAGAAATTACGGTACATTTACATGATGGAATCCTATACAGCATGCAGGAACAATGATTTTGTAAATTACTACCTAACTTGGGAAGGACTGAAGAGCATATGTCAAGTGAACTAACTCAGTCTCAAAAGGATAGATGTCTAAGATCATTATTGTTGAACATGTATCAGGGTCCAAGGGGGGAAAGAGGGAGCAGAGGGGTAAGGATGGTTAAGGGCAGAGTGATTAATTATAGGGTCACATAATTTGATGGGTGGAGGGAGGCACATGTAAAGGAAATGAGAAAGATCTAGTACGAAAAACAATGTATATAAACTAGTATAAAATATTTTTTTTTTAAATTTTAAAAAAGAAAGAAATGGAAGGACTGGCATCACTGACCAACTGAAATAAAAAGGATAAGAACAGAAAAAAGATGAAGGGGGAAAAAAAGCTATGAGAGATCATCTAATATGCTATAATTGGTCTCTCCCTGTCTGGAGGAAAGATTGTTGTCAATGTTAGGTGCTGTCAAGTAAAACTCATATAGCAACCCTTTGAATAACAGATCTGAATTTTGTTCTATCCTGTGCCAATCTTCATCATCTCTGACATACTACAGCTCAATCCTACAATTCTTGTATCAATCTATCTAGTTGAGGCTCTTTCTCTCTTTCACTAACCTTTTAAAGCATGGTGTCCATCTCTAAGGAACAGACTCTTCTAGGAATATGTCCAAACCATGTGAGATGAAGCTTTGTCATCTTTACCTCCAAACCAGCACTCTGGTTGCATCTTCTCTTTGTCCTTTGGACAATTCATGGAATATTCAGGACTTTTCTCCACCAACATAGCTCAAAGACATCAGTTCCTCTGTCATCCTTATTCATTGTCCAGCTGTCAGATACACAGCAAATGATTTAAAAGACTATGGCCTCAATCAGACATAGTCTTGCTCCTCAGTAATCTTGACATTCCCAGTGTATTACATTTGGTCTCCTGATTGCGGATACCAAAGATGTTGATTGTACAGCCAGATAACATGAAGTTGTTGACAGTTTTAATCTTTTTTCCACCTATTATGATGTCTAGTGGTGAGAATTTTTGTTTTCTTGATGCTGAGATTTAATCCATACTGAATGGTGTATTTGTTGATATTCCCCAGCAAGCACTTCAAATTCTCCTCACTTTGAGCAAGTTGGCATTCTTCTTTGGCAGGAATTAAAAAGAGATTACAAAATCAAAGATGCATAGAGACAATTAGCGTAAAAGACTTATGAATTATGAAAACCCCAACCTCCATGACCTTGAGATCAGAACTAGATGGAACAAGGCCGTCAGTGCTGACCACCTTACATGGGATCACAGGAGACAGTCATGGACAAAGTGAGAGATAAACATGAAACCAAATTAAATATCACAAAAATGACCAGGATTGCTGATAAAGATTGACAGAAGCCCTGATATGAATGCTCTTAGGCAGCCTTCAAGCCGGGAACTATATATATTCTTTGGCCTACATTTTACCTAAATAATAAAGAGACATACCACCAGGGAGTTACTCACCCTTAGAACAATCAGTCATACAAGATCAAAAGGGCAGCATTTGCCCAGGGATAGTTAGAAGGCAGGTAGAGACAGGAATAGAAGGATAAGTGGGTATGAAAATCACAAGGAGGAAAGGGGAAGAGTGCTATTATAATGTAGGGATCATAATTAATATTATAAAAAAGAGTATATAAATGGTTGAATGGAAAATCAATTTTCTCTAGAAACTTTTATTCAAATTACAATAAAGAAGTTAAAAGCGAGAATCATTTGCCCCCTAAGCAAGAAGCTGCACTGCAATCCCAAAGACTCAGGGTTCAAGGCCACCAGCAGCTCAGTGGGAGAAGGATGGGCAATCTCCTCCTATGTGATTAACTGCCTCTGAAAAACCACCCAGGGTGGGGGTGTGTGTCAGATATGGGTCAATTATGACTCGACAATACACAACAACTATAAACAAATATGTCCTGGAGATGGTACTTTGCGCCTGTTACTTAGGAGAGGTTACTCCTTAGAGAGAGACATCATGCTTAATAAGGTGGAGGGATGGAGGAGAGTAAGATCTTTACCAGGAAGCTGACATAGTGACTGCTGCAACAGGCTTGGATATGTCAGAATTTGAGGATACACATGGGATAGGATAGTGTTCAGACTGGTTGTTTATAGGGTAACAATGAGTTGTACTCAACTCGATGACACCTAACACGGTCAACAACAAGCAAATATATTTTCTGAAGGGAAATTTAGTGGAAAAAATGTTTCTACTTCTCAATCTGTGTGAATGAAAATCTTGGCTCCTACATTTTCTCATTCTGTTCGGTTACTCATTGCCTGAGACAAAACCCCAAACCAAACTTCATGTTATCGAATAAGGCCCAATGGACACCTTCTACTTCCAAAGCTATTATAGTCCAAGGCTATAAATCTTAGGATCTGCTCATCACTCTCCTGTGGAGCATTTGGAGTTTGGATTAAAACTGCAGATCTTAGGAAGCACTGGTGACCTAGGGGCAAGCAGCTGGACTGCAACCCCAGAGATACGTGGTTCTAATCCACCAGATGCTCTCCTAGAGAAGGAGGTGCAATCTCCTTCTGTACCAGTCAGATCCAATTTGACAGCACACAAAAAAACTAATAAAATAAAAAATAAAACCACAACAAAAAAACCCTATAAGTTAGTACTCCAACAGGCTATGCACTATATCTAAAATCAAACCAATAGTTATTGGACATATTTCAATTCACAACATCTCTATAGGGAATGTTATTGGGAAGGACCATTCCTTGGAAAAAGACATCATACTGGGAAAGCAGACAGGTAAACAAAAGAGAAGAACATCTTCAACAAGAGTAATTGACACAATGGCTCTAATAATGAACTCAAGTATATCAGAAATGAAGAGGACGATATGGGACAAGCCAAGGTTCATATCTATTGTTTGTAGGGTAACTAGGAGTCATGGTCAACTCAATGGCACCTAGCAACAATAATACTATGGTGCAGGTTGCAACTGCTGCATTGTTTCCAAGACTGTAAATCTTTTCCAAATCATATTACCAAATCTTTCACGCATTAAGCAGCTGGGAGCTTTGAACCAAAGACTTTTTTTGGGTGGCAAGTGAATATTTAACCACTGTACCACCAGACTCCTTAACACCCAAGGAATGTATACCTGTTAGAAGAGGATGGAAGAAAAGGAGAAAGGGAAAGAAGACTGGAGGAAATAACTTTGTCTTGAACCCAAATATGAATCACTTATTTCCGTGAATAGGTTTTACCCTTTCTTTTTTCCCCCTTTCCAGTATCTTAGTGCTTTTTTTCTTCTTCAAATCTCATTTCCACCCTTAACACTGTAGTCACACCATGGGCCTTGCTTCTTTCCGCCATTAAATCTGTGATGTCCACAGTTTACTTCATAAATCCCTCACTGATAATTAATGCACTTGCGGGCATCCTCAGGAAGTCAGAAGCAGGGTAACTTTAATTTCCCTTTCTAAAATCCTCTTTCCCCCATTAATTTCGCTTTCCCTTAGCTAAGGCCTAACTTAATTTATGTGCCTAGGAGTCATGGTCCCTCTGAGGACTTTTTCTTAGAGCAGTCATCCCAGTGCCTGTTCATACCTCCTAGTGGGTTTTTATTTTTTTTCCCCCATAAAGAATTATTGCAATTTGAGAAGGCATCTGCCTTGATTCAAATAGAAATGTAAATTTAGGTCTCTTTCCTTATTTGGGAAATCTCTTCAAAGGGGTCTGGATGGAACCAGGATTAACTGCTATAGACTGGATTATCTTGCTTTGTATTAGGTGTTGCAGATTGAGGAAATTGTGATGACTTTAGCAGGGAAAAAGGAGAAGGTTAAGAGAAGCCATGGGCAACTCCCTGTCTTCAGGAAGGAGGCCTATTTCAGCTTTACACAATTATGCTGTCTGCATCAAGCCTCGAGTGGAGCAAGAAAATGAAAGGAGGCCCGATTCTTGTAAAGTTGGATTAATATGTTCAGACAGGTAAAACGAAATTGAGTGACCAGGCTGATGGCCTATAATTTAATTACTTGTACAAGGTTTGTATCTCTAGGCAATGTGTGTGTGTGTGTGTGTGTGTGTGTGTGTGTGTGTGTGTGTGCGCGCGCGCGTGCGCATTTCTTGCGGGTGGGACAGTGACTTTTCTTATCTTCGTACAAAGTATAGTTAGGGAGCTCTGGTGGCTTAACGGTAAAGAATTATGCTGCAATGCAAAGGTATGTGGTTAAAATCTGCCAGTTGCCCCATGGGAAAAAGGTGGGCAATCAACTCCTATGCAGTTTACTGCCTCTGAAAGTGTGCTTGTGCTAGAAGGTTAGCTTTAGGTCGGTTTCAGCTTGATGGTACACAATCACCACAACAAATATGGTTGTTTGTTGTTGTTGTTATGTGCCATCGAGTTGCTTGCAACTCATAGCGACCCTATGTACAACAGCCCTAAACTCCGCTCTGTCTTGTGCCAATCGCACTGTCTCTGACACTCCCATCCCAATTATCCCAGTCACTGAATCAATCCACCTCATAGAGGGCCTTCCTCTCCTGCGCTGTCCCTCCACCCTCCCAAGCATGATGTCCCTCTCCAGGGACCGGTCTCTCCTCACAACATGTCCAAAGTTAGAATTAAAAAAAAAAAACCTCTGAAATGATTGGAGTTGGTTAACTACTTTCTTGAATGTATGTAAGGCCAAAGACAACACAGTATATGGTTACCTTAAAGAAGAGAAAAGGCTTCCTCTTAAATTTGAAAGAGAGATCTCAAACACCTTGGAATATATTGGTTGGAAAATATAAGACTTGGTTTCTATTTACATCAAACTATGTCTTAGAGATAAATGCTGAGTGAATAGAGGACTGGATCCTTGAATCTAAGAGTTTATACTTGTTGCAAACTTGTTGGCATGAAGTTGATTTGAGTCATGGCAGTCTTACGCATTAAATAGTACATAAGACCATTATTGTAAAAATAGAAGCATAATGATTAAAACACGTATGGAGACCGAAGGGGCGAAGGGGTGGGAACAGAGAGGTGAAGATGAGTAGGGGCCAAATAAGAGAGTTGCATAATTTAGTGGGTGAAGGGAGGGGGCAAAGGAAATGGGTAATACAGGTGAGTACTTGAAAAGACAGGGTAATAATGGGCATAATCCAATGGTAATTAATTTTATGAACATAATGCATGGGAATGAATATATGAAGCACATTATGAATGAAGAAAAATGAGAAACACAACATAATAAGAACTTTGAAAGCAAACCAATATAAAGTAAAAAAAAAAGAAAAATAAAAAGAAAAATGTGCCATATAGTTATTTTAGCTATAACCCTTCTGTAAGCTGACTGCTAGGTCTTTCTTCCACTGTACTACTGGGCAGGGTCTAAACCATTTGCTCCAATTTGGAAATCTTAGAAAGGAGCTCTGATGACAGAAAGGATTGAACCAGTGGTTGAACACCTAACCAAAAGGTTAAAAACAAACAAACAAAAATACAAAAAAAACCCCCAAAACCCAAACCGAGGACATCATGCTCAGAAGGGTGGAGGGACAGCGCAAGAGAGGAAGATCCTGAATGAGATGGATTGACACAGTAACTGGGGTTATGGGGTTAGTGTGTCAGAGTCAGTGAGACTGGCTCAGGACAGGGCAGAATTCAGAACTGTTGTAGGTAGGATCTCTATGAGTCAAAGGCAACTTGATGGAACATAGAAACAATAACACACAAACCAATCTCACTGTTTGCTATCAAGCTGAGAAATGACTCATCGTTGACCCTTCAACAGAAATTGTAAATCATAGGGAAGGAGATGACCCATTTTTCTCTTTCTCTCTCATAGCGGAGTTGGTGGGCTCAAACTACCTGCCTTTGGGCTTGCAGTGCCATTTGTTATTCAGAAAGGCACCAAAGTTCCACAAACCAAAACGTCAGCAATTTGAATTTACCACTGCTTAACCTGAGAGATGAAACTGGGACCTGAGAAGTTTGAAGTGAAAGGTAAATAGAAAATTACAAATATATGATGAGATACAGAAATGTGAAAGTTAGGTAAGTTTTCTTAGTGAATTAGTATTGAAATTTTGTTTTTATTGACATGAAAAATACTTACGAGACAATGTGTTATAAAAAAGATACAATTTGTAGGCATATATAATAAGAGCTGTGGGGTTGTTTTGTTTTTGTTTTTTTTCTTTGTTAAATGACACTCTTCTTGTTAAAGCCCTTACTTAGTATTTTTCCATTATCTGTAGGATAAGCTGGACTAATGGTTGAAAAGCACATGAGATATTCTGTAATCCAGTACCTGCCACGCTTTCCAAAATTATCTCCTCCCATTTGTCTCCTACAAACCTATCAAACATCACCCCAAATCAAAGTTCCCAGAGTTCTAAGAAACAATTCCACTTTCACTATTATTCTGTTAGGGTCAGCATGTAGCAATGTGGCCCATCCCCTATCATACAAATAATGTCTTCAGTCTTTTTCATGACCCCACACTCTGTTGCCTCCTTCGTTTACACCCCTGAATTTGAAGTAGGTTTATAGGTAGCACAAAATGTTACTGCTTGAATACTAATAACCTAAAGCTTGCTGTTTACTCCATCCAGGGACTCCACAAAACTAAGGTCTGTTTCTGTAAAGCTTACATCCAACAAAGGCCAATGGAAAACATTTCCACTAACACACAAGGTTTCTAAAAGCAGAATCAACTCTACAGCAAGAGTTTAGGTTTACTGGTCTTTAATTATTTTATTAGAAGCATCTCTGAATTGGACAGAAGTTCACACTAAAATACATTTTTAAAAGTTTATTTTCCTTCCTTCCACCTGTACCCTCACCACCACCCCAGTTTGGTTTTTTAATGATATGTCTTTCTCTCTCTCTCCAGTTTACCTCCAGCTAGAATTAGAAATAAGCATTGGTTTTCTCCTTGACTGGCTTTGAGTTCAAAGACACATGGGCAAAGCTCCGAGGATCTGGATGGTGTCTGCATGCATATTAAACCACACTCTCTTAGACTGTGCAAGCCTTTTGCACTGACAAGTGTGAATGTGGTGATGGGGGTCACACCACACACTGTAAAGGGAGAGGAAAGGTGGTCATTGTGTCAAATGCTTAAACACAGACTGACAGTATCTCCCAGATTTCAGGTGGGCTATCTAGACCTTCTATTAGAAAAGAAATTCACCTCCAAAGAAAACCCCTTCTTTGCCTTTCATAGCCACCTCAGCGCCTGATGGTGCAGTACTACTAATGGTTACTTGAACTCATTCTGCTAACCCTCAAGTTAGCATGAAGAAGGAATATAATTTTATTGCCATTTTTATTTTGCAGATTCAGCTAATCTGCAATATATGTCCAATGATGAATCTGGAATATGAGTCAGGGACCCTGACTTGCTGATTTAGAGTCCCAAGCACTGAGGATAATATCCTGCCCAAATGGACCAATCAGCTACACCAGTGGTCATGGTACCAACTGAAATGATCACTCAAAATGTTGTTGTTGTTAGGTGTTGTTGAGTTGACTACAACTTCTAGAGACCCTATGAACAACAAATCCAAGTCGTGCACAAACCTGTGACATCCTTATTGTCAGTGTTATTCTCACGACTATTATTGTTTCAGTCACTGCAGCAATCCATCTTGTTGGGGATTTTCTACTGTTTTGCTAACCTTGTATTTTTCTAGACATGATGAATTTTTTAAGGAAAGACTGTTTCTAACAACATCCCCAAAATACGTGAGACAAAATTTCATCTTCCTTGTCTCAAAGGAGCATCCTGGTTGCACTTCTTTCAGGGTAGAATTGTTTATTAGATATTCAACTTGTCTCCCAAGACACAATCCCAAGGTATCAATTTTCAGATGCATAGGAAGTAACTGAAAATACCAAGGCATGAGCCAGGCGTACCTCAGTATTTAAAACAGCTTCCTTGATGCGTAGCACTTTAAAGAAACCCTTGATGTTGTTTTTGTTGTTTACCATTGTGTGGTAACAAACCCATGGCTAACCCGCCTGCTAGTTTTCAGAGAAAGTAAATAGGAGAGAAGAAGATTGTCCATCTTTCTCCCATGGAGTAGCTGGTGGATTCAAACTACATGCCTTTGCATTGGCAGTGCAATTCCTTACCACCAAGCCACCAGCGCTCCTTTAAAGGAGTCCTACTGCATATCTAATTGAAAGAAGCAAGGTAGACATATTTTTCTGCACTCTTCTACAGGAGTCCATTCTATAAAATTGGATAGATATTTCAATGACCAAGCTTGAATATGAATGCTAAGCATGTGCGCAGTCACTGTTGATGTAATGATTTATCATAGAGTGAACAATGGCCCCATAAATATATGTGGAAGTTCTCACCTTCTCTGGATGTAGTCCCATCAAAGACGAGGATATTTTTGTTTTATATAATAATGATGGCATATCCATGTAGGAAGTCCCTTATATATAATATCTTCTGAGAGAAAAAAGGAAAGCAGATGAAGTAGAGAGAAGGGAGCTCTGGTGGCCTAATGTCAAGGAGCTACATTGCAAAACCAAAGACCAGTGGCTAGAATCCACCAGCCGTTCCACAAGAGAAGGATGAGCAGTTTCCTCCAGTGTAATTTACTGCTTCTGAAAATCTGCTTGGAGAGTAAACCAAGTAGAGAGGACTAAGGAGAAATGGGAAAAGCAAATGCTACATGAAGATCCCCAAGGAATGAGGAACAGAAGTTAAGACAATGATCTTTTTCCAGAGCCAATGGAGAGAGTCTTCCCTTAATGCCAGAGCCCTAAACTTGGACTTATGGTTTCCAAACCTATGAGAAATACATTTCTTTTCATTAAAGCCAGCAACATGTGGTATAGGAGCCCTGGTGGTGTTGTGGTTAGAATTCTCCTGTTAACAACAATAAAAACAACAACAAATAATGCATAATTGAAGCCTAGTAGCTTCTTGGAAAAAAAGAGGGGTCAGCCTGTTTCTGTAAAGATTCACAGCTTTCAGTGGGCAGTTGTAAACTTTTACGGGCTTGCAATGAATTGAAATCAACCTGATGGCAACTGAGATTGGCATTTTTATTTGGATGTGTGGTATTTCTGTTACAATAGCACTAAGGAAGTAAAGTCTTCTCAAAAGCTAGGCCTCATTTTTCTTGGGGCTTTATTTTTGTAGTAGGGAAAGGACAAGGTAAGGGTTAGAGCTAAATTGCTTTGGATGTTAGTGAAGAGGTTGAGACTTTCAAGTCTTTTGTTTCCTACTCAATCCTCATGCTTCTCTGCTGAATAAATATTTAGAAAGTCTTTATTTAAATGCATGTTAACTATCAGCCTTTGCATGGAGGCCACATGTGTCTCTATTCCCTCATCAATCTGCACCAAAAAGTGGAGGTCTCTCTGTGTCAGACATGCACTGGGGTTTCCACAGGCTCTGGAAGAGTTACTCTCATTAGTTCATCTTTTGGCTAGAGGTGAATTGGGGGAAAGCTCAGGGGTCAGGATAATCTTAAAGAATTAGATTTGACTATTTTCACATTACTGCTGACAGGAACTGGTAGGAGTATGAGAGGAGGAAGAGTTGGGGGAGGAGAAGCCACAAGTTTTAGAGGACTCTGCAAATATCTCAATAGATAGAAGTCTTGATCACTTAGCGTTTTCAATATTAGATGGCAAATTAGCAATGTGGGCTCATAAACTATGTGTTCTTGTCTTCCAGGAGTGAAGAGATCCTACATATTGATATAGTTTAGGTTTCAAGACAGGATGCTACAAAGTATTGAGGACTAGGTTGGGTGTTGTCTTGGTTAGCTAATACTGTTAAAATAGAAATACTCAAAGTGGGTGACTTTAATGAATAGAGCTCTACTTTCTCACAGTTAATTCACTGCTGTCAAGACAATTCTGACTCATAAAGCTCTGCATTGAGTTTCAAAGGCTGTAAATCTTTACAGAGAGACTGACTATCCTTCTCACAAGGAGTGGACTCAAATGGCTAACTTTTCAGTTAGCAGCTGCCTAACACACTATGCCAGCAAAACTCCTTAACAGTTTGTCTCACAGTTTATAAGCTTAATGAAGGTGCTAATTCAGGCTATAATCTCTAGAGAAAGGTTAAACTTTTGTCTGTCCTATAAGAAAACACTTGTATCACCTTCTCTTGGTATCCTGGCAATCTCCACCTGGCATCTGTCTTCCCCACCATTTGCACTTCCTTGATTTTAAGCCTAACCAGCTCTTTTCATGTTTCTAAAGTTATAAGGCTTAAGACACACTTTACTCACTCAGATCTTACTTTGTTAACAGAACACAGAAAACTATTTTCAAGTGAGATTATAGTCACAAATTTAGAAGTTAGGATTCTAATCCACATGTTGGGGGCTATAGTTCAATCTATAAAGCCCGTGGTTCAGAGGGATTAAACACAAATCAACTGGAAAACATCAAATGGAAAAAAAAAATCTATCCTTAAGTGTCCTCTATAATATTTAATATTGTATCCAAAATGTTAGAGTAATTTTAATGGTATCCCACCAACTTGCTTGTAAATTCCTACTCATCCTTCATAACCTGCTATCTTAGTGTCCTAGAACCATTGTAATGAAAATATCACAAGAAGTTTGGTGTACAGAACAAGGATTTGCTATGTGTTGGCTTTAGAGGCTTGGGGTCTAGATCCAGGGCATTGGCCAGATTGCTCTCTGTCTGTTAGGAATCATTCCTGATCTGTTCAGCTTCTAGCAGCTCCAGTCTTTTCTTGGTTTTTAGCATGAATGTAACCTATTTAATCAACTTTTTTTGTTTGAACACATGGGCTATATAAAAATGTTCATTATTACACTATCTCTGCAGCAGTATGTGTACTCACACACAGAAAACGATTTGTTGTTGTTGTTATGGGGTGCCATTGAGTTGGAACAAAACCATAACCAACCCTCCAGCAGGTTTTCAGAGGTAGTTATTCACACTGAAAGAGATTGCCCATCCTTCTTCCATGGAGCACCTGGTGGCCTCAAACCCCGTCCGTTCAGAACTGCAGCACAGCTTCCTGCCGCAAGACCACCAGAGTGTGAGTGTGTGTGTGCTCGTGTGCATGCACATGCGTGGGCACACACACACACACACACACTCATGTAAATGTTGTTGTTAGATGCCATCAAGTGGAGCATAACAAAAGATCTGAACCCTGTTCTATCCTGCAGCATCCTCACACTTCCTGACACACAAGAGCCCATGGCAGCAGTCACCACGTCAATCCACCTAGTTGAGGGACTTCCTCTCCTTCACCGACCCTCCATCCTTCCTATCATTATGTTCCTCTCCTAGAAATAGCATCTTCTAGAAACATATCTAAAGTATGTGAGGGGAAACATTATCATTCTTGCCTCCAAAGAGCACTTTGGTTGCACCTTTTCCAAGACATATCTGTTTGTTCTCTTGGCTGTCAATGCAGTGTTCAGTGCTCTTCTCCAACACCACAGCTCAAAGGCGTAAACTCTTTTTCTATAATCTTTATTCATAGTCCAGTTCTTGGATGCATAGCTAGTAATCAGAAAGACTATGTTCTGAATCGGATGCACCTTAGTCTTCAAACTGACATCAGTACTCCTCAATAATTTGGAAAGGTCCCTAACTGCAGATTTTCCCAGTGGAATGCTTCTCTTTATTTCCTGCCTGTTGTTACTAAGAGTGCTGATTGTGAACCAAGCAAGATGAAGCTGTTGACACTTTCAATCTCTCTCCATTCATAACGACACTGCCTATTGGTACAGTGGTAAGAATCTTTATTTTCTTGATATTGAGACACAATCCATACTAAAGGCTGCATTCCTTGATCTTCTGCATGACTTATTCATTGCAAATACATTTCGTAAAAAACATAAACACAAGCTATGCACATGGATTTCACCTGATGGCATGCGTAGGAATCAGACAGATTACATCTATGGAAAGAATCACTGAAGAAGCTCAATATCAGCTGTGAAAACGAGGCCAGGTGCTGATTGTGGAACAGACCACCAACTGCTCATATGCAAGTTCAAGCTAAAGCTGAGGAAAATTAAATCAAGACCACAGGAACCAAAATTTGACCTTGAGTCTATCCCACCTGAATTTTAAAACCATCTCAAGAACAGATTTGAGGCCTTGGACATTAATGAGCAAAGATCAAATGAGCTGTGGGAGGATATCAAGAATAGCATGCAGGAAGAATGCAAAAGGTCATTTCAAAGACAGAAGATTCCAGAGGGCAGCATGAGAAGACAGAGTAAAGTATTACAATGAAAAGTGCAAGTAGCTGGAGCCCGAAAATAAAAATGGCTGAACTTGCTCAGCATTTCTTAAGCTGAAGGAACTGAAAAACAAATTCAAGCCTTGACTTGCAATACTACAGGATGCTCAGGACAGAATACTAAATGATCCAGAAAGCATTAAAAGAAGATGAAAATAGTCTAGAGAGTCATTGTACCTAAAGGAATTGGTGGACACAGAACTTCATGAAACAACATGTGAGCCTGTTGTGATGAAGAATTTCAACTGCTCTGAAAGAATTGTCAATAAAACAAAGCCCCAGAAATTGATGGCATACCAATTGACATATTACTTTTTTAAAAAAAATTTAAGATTTTATTTACAAAGCTTCTTTGTTGTACAGAAAGTAAAAATGCTGTTACTATCTCAGAGTAACTGGTAGCCACGAATGGTTGAGACTCGCCGATCATAGCTACCCACTCTACAGCAAGTCTTACACAAAAAACCTAACACCGCTTACAATTTTGTTGGGGCAAAGTCCCCACACTTGGTGGTGGAGTTCCAAGGGGGACTAAACAGGAAGGTGGAATGTCACAGGAACTATTCTTTGGCTCTTTGGGTGGGTGGGTGTCCTGGGGTTTGTATCACAGCTACTTTTAATTTTTTTTTTTTTTTAAACAGCTACCAAATCCACATGAGCAGTCTAACCAACACTGAACAGTTCTTTTTTTGAGTTATCTGGGGTCTTAATCATCTTTTCCTTCATCATCTGTTTCTCTCTTCCTCTTCTCACCTTTCCCACTTTCTTCCTCATCTTCCTCTTCGTCTTCATCTTCATCCTCATCTTCTTCATCAACTTCTCCATCATGTCCAAATTTTTCTTCCTCCCCACTGACTTCATCTTCATCTTCTTCCCCTTCTACATCTTCGTCTTCATCTTCATCCTCTTCTTCCTAAAAATCCTACTCTTCATCCTCCTCATCCTCCTCTTCATCGTCCACACCATCCACCTCAGCATATGAGTCAGGGGCTTCCTGGTCCTCTTGGTCATAGCCATCCAGATAGGTCAGCTGGGGGAGGAGCTTGAAGACTCTCTCGGTAATCATTCAAGTTGGTAACCTCACAGTTAAACAAATCCAGGCTTTTCAGATTCTCCAATTTTTTCAAGGGCTCCAAGGTGCTGATATCCTTCAGTTTATTTCTACTCAAGTTTATGTGCGTGAGGTTTGGAAGTTTTCCTGCTAACATGTTCAGACCTCCAAAGATTCTATTTTCACTGAGCTCAAGCTTTTTCAATTTCGGTAATTTGGGAAGATTTGAAAATGAAATAAAGCCTATATTTATTAAACTGAGGAACTCTAAGTACACAAATTCAGCTGTTAAACCCTCAATTTTTCCATCATTTGACTTGCAGTTGTCCAGAACAAGTTCTTGGACAGCTGCCGGGGTCTGGTTCCTCAGCTCCAAGTGGATCCGTCTCTCCATGGTGCCCCTCTTCCCCCCTCTCTTCAAACTTTACTTTCCGCGGCGGGGGCGGAGCGGGGAGAGGCGTCCAGCCTGCGCAACGAAGGCCGTCGGAAGCGGGGTGCTGGCGGTGGAGGCCTGCGGCGCGGTCCTGGGCAGCGTGCGGGCGGGCGGGCGAGCGAGCGGAGCCCCTGGAGCCAAGTTACTCACGGGAGCGGAGAGAAACCATGGAGGGAAAAGGGGGGCTGGAGCGCGCAGCTCTGGTCTCACTACCGCCGCCCCAATTGACATATTTCAACAAACAAATGCTTCCCTTGATGTGCTCACCAAGTTGACAAAGAAATCTGGAGAAACCTGGCCAACTAACTGAAAGAGACCTATATTTGTTCCCATTCCAAAGAAAGGTGATCTGACAGAGAGTGGAAATTATCGAACAGTATTGTTGATATCACATGCAAGCCAGATTCTGCTGAAGATTATAAAAATCGACTGGAACAACATCAACAGAGAATTGCCTGACATGAAGGCTGGATTTAGAAGAGGCTGTGGCACTAGGGATATTATAGTCAATGTCAGATGGATCTTGGTTGAAAGCAGAGATTACCAGAGAAATGGCTATCTGCAATTCTGAAGGTATACAGTTCAAATCCCCCAGTTGTTCCGTGGGAGAAGGATGGGCAGTTTCCTTCCATGGGATTAATTGCCTATGAAAACCTACTGGAAGGTCAGCTATGGGTCAATCCCAACTAAGTGAGTTTATAGTTTGAGAAGACAATATTAACAAATATTGCAAATGCAAACACTTTTATCAATATGTTAGAATGTGAATCCAAAGTTGTTAATAAGGTTGTGTCAGTTGTTTAGTGATAAAACCTCACCAACATGGTTATAAGCCTGTTTATCTAATTCATTGTGAATAATCATATATTTCACTGTAACAAATGATGCATTAGATCATAGACTACAATCTTTTCATAAAATGGGAAAACTTGTAATTATTGAAGACTGTCTTACCTCAAGAGTCAGGCTGTATACCAGTGCAAGACAATTTCCTCCAAATAATGTGTCTTAGGTACTTAGTGTCCTTATATTACCATTAATAATGCTTATTTATCAAAGCAATGCCAAACATCATGCTAAATTATTAAAAATAAAACTAAACAAGCTTGGAAACAGGAGTGGCAACCACTTCAGAAATATAGCTTGCCTCCAGAAACCCTATGGACTTGGAGAAACGATGAAAGTTACACAAGCGTTCAGGTCTTTCATTCACTATGAATCATCTACGTCTTGATGGCACTTAACAACAGCAACAATAACAACAAATGTTAACTATTGTTAAGTGACATAAAATTATTTCCAAGTCCTAGAGACCCTACAAAATGGTGCTTGGTCCTGTAGCATCCTCACAAGCATTTCCATGCTTACATTTATTGTTGTTGTCATTATGTCAATTTATCTGGTTGAAGTCTTCCTCTCTTTCACCATCATCCATATTTCAAAGTATGATGTCTTCTCCAAGGAACAGCTTTTCCTAACAACATTCCTGAAGCATGTGAGATGAAGCTTCATCATCTTTACCTCCTCTCTCTCCAAGACATAACTGTTTGTTCATTTGGCAGGCCATTGCATGTTCAGTACTCTTGTCCAGCACCACAATTCAAAGGCATCAATTGTTCTGTCATCCTACTTATTGTCCAAATCTCGGATACATAACAAGTGATTGAAAAAACTATGGCCCGAATCAGTCACACGTTAGACCTCTAGCTAGTATTATTATTCCTCAATAATATGGAGAAGTCTTGACTACAGACTTCCCAGTTCCATAAATCTTCTGATGTCTTGACTCCTAGTACCAACTGTGTTGTTCATGGATCCAAGTAAGATGAAGTAGTTGATAGTTTTGATCTTTTCTCCATTTATCAAGATGTTTCCCAGAAGGATAGTCTTATTTTTGCTTGACAATCCACCCATTTTCTCTTTGCCAAGACCATATTAAGCCTACCTATGATAAACAAGTTTAATGGATTATTATTATTATTATTATTTTACTATGTTTTTCCATGTTCATTAGAAAACATGCCTGTTATTACAGTGAAGCTGAGCTGCAATTTTGAAGGCATACAGTCTTAATCCACTACCTCTTCTGTTCTGTGGAAGAAGGATTGGTAAACGCTTCACAAATAATTAACTGCCTCTAGAAACCTGCTGGAGGGTTAGCTATGAGTCAGTTCTGATTCAATGGCACACAGCAACAAAACCCAAAAAACTTGCATTTTCACAGAGAAAACTGAGATAAATTTTAACAAGGGTCAAATTTAACAATATTAGTATGATGAAAATTGTTGAAGGCAGTAGTTGCAATTTGGTGTCAGAGAGATGCAGTGAGTGTGTGAGGAGGTCAGAATTTGAGGAAAAACATTGGACATTGGTGAAGAAGGGTGGTTAAGATGATTTTCAGCGTCAAAATGATGGTAGGCAGCGATGAGTTTATGGCACTCTCTCTGCTTTAACACAGCCATTTGTTGCAATTTAGTATTATTTTTAATTTGTTATCATGTTAAATCATGTGTTTTAAAATTTATTATCATAAACAAGTAAAAATAAATGACGACTTTGTATTGATTCTTCTCATTTTCTTTGTTTGCAACTATTCAATAAGAAGAAAATACAGTATAGGTCAAATACTATACATCTGTGGACCAGATAGACTTCAGACCCTCAGGGTGTATTCCAAGTCTTTGACTCTTGGCAGCAATCATTGATATTCTACGTAAACTGGTCACACGCAGTCTTATATTTCTAACACTTAATGGATGTAATATAGAATGAAAAGAAACAGATACTCTTATGATAAATCATAATTTTCATTTGAGGTACTAGTTTTGGCTGTGGCTCAAGAGCTCTCTTGGAGAAACCAAGAATGCCTTTCTACTCTTATTAATGTTTTTGGCTAATCTAAACAGAAACTAAACTGGATTGAAACAAATAGAAATTGATATGCAAGGATGAATCCTAGGGCTTTGTACGTCCTCCCCTCCGAAGGAGATCCTAAACGGAAATTAAACTTTCTGGTCCTTTGATCTAATCTCCTCTGATTCTTCAAGGTGTGGAAAGGTGAACACTTGGATGGAATGTGTTCCCTTATTCCCTCAAGAGCAGAATTGTTTGGCAAGATGTTGTGTTGTTGTTATTGTTATGTGCCGTCGAGTCGCTTGTGACTCATAGTAACTCCATGTACAATAGCCCTAAACTCTGCTCTGTCCTATGCCAATTGAACAGTCTCCAATATACCCATCCCAATTTCCCCAGTCACTGTATCAGTTCACCTCATAGAGCATCTTCCCCTCCTGCTCTGTCCCTCCACCTTCCCAAGCATGATGTCCCTCTCCAAGGACCTGTCCCTCCTTACAACATATCCAAAGTATGTCAGATGAAGCCCCAGAATCCTTGCCTTCAAGGAGCATTCTGGTTTAACCCTCTCCAGCAAGAATCTGTTTGATTTCTTAGCAGTCCATGGTACATTCAATACTCTTCTCCAGCACCAAAGCTCAAAGGCATCAATTCCCTTCTATCCTCCTTTGTCATTGTCCAGCTCTCTGACACATAGCAAGTGATTGCAAAGACCATGGCCTGCATCAGATGCACCTTAGTCTCCAGAGAGACACCATTGCTCTTCAGTACTTTGGAGCGGTCCATAACAGCAGACTTTACAATGGCAATATGTCTTTTAATTTCCTGGCTGCTGGTGCCAAGAGTGTTGACTGTGGAGCCAAGCAAACTAAAGCTGTGAACAATCTCAATCTCTTCACCATCCATCCTGATGCTGCCATTGAAGGATGCAGTCCTTGACCCTCTGCAGCAAGCACCTCAGGTCCTCTTCAGTTTTAGCAAGCAGGGTTGTGTCATCTGTGTAATGCAGATTGTTGATAGATCTTCTCCCAATCCTGATGCCACACTACTCCTCATAGAGCCCAGTCTCCCTGATAATCTGTTCAACATACAGACTGAAAAGATATGGAGACAGGACACATTCCTGGCGTATGCCCTTTCCAATATTGAACCATGCAATGTTTCCTTGCTCTGTTCTGATGACTGCCTCTTGGTCCAAGTATAGGTTCTGCATTAGTACAATCAAGTGTTCTGGGATTCCCATTCTTTTCAAAGTCAGCACAATTTGTTATGATCCACATAGTCATACAGTCATTAAACGAGACAATTCCATTTCAAACCTTACTAGTATTCTATTTATGTGACAATAAATATTTAGAATGCATTTATTGGGTGTTGTCTTAGCCTCTGTGGTTATGTTGTTGTTGTTGTGTACTGTCGAGTTGTAACCAGCCCCAAACTAACCCTCTAGCAGATTTTCACAGGCAGTAAGTGGTTCAGAAGTCAACTTCCCATCTTTCTGCATTGGACCAGCTGGTGGATGAGAACCTTATACCTTTGTGTTGGCAGCATAAAAGGGAGCTCTGGTGGCCTAGTGGTAAGAAACTGTGCTGCAATCCTTAAGGCATGTGGTTCAAATCAACCAGCTACTCCTTGGGAAAAGTATGGACATTCCTTTCTTCTGTGATTTATTGACTCTGAAACCCTACTGGAGTATCAACTATGGGCTAGTTCCAATATGACACACACAGTAACAATTAGCCAATATAAAGAAGACTAAAACAGACAAAGTGCTTAGATTCTCCTAAGTAGAAATAAACTATTCAATAACAAATTTGAAGCTGCTCCTAATATACACATTCAAAATGGAAAAACCAGTCAAGCCTACCTTATCCTTAAGGCAGAAAATATTAAGGCATCCTGAAGATTCAGGGAAAAGAAGTACGATAAAGGAGAGAAAAAGACCAGAATTAGAGTAGTGAAGATAACAAAATTATGTGCAGCCACTGATGAGCACAGATACTTTTTTAAGTAACTCCTGCTCATCTCTTTATCTCTGGTTTTCAACTCCATGTCCCCTAACATAGAAACTGATAAGCAGTAATGACTTTTGAGAAGTTGAACGGTGGCTTCTTGAGTAACTTCGTTTTCCTGGAAGAGTTAAAGGATATTCTTATCAGAATGAGTTAGCTAGGGAAAAATATCCAAATAATAGTTATACTTTAGTTTTAAGAGACAAGAAGATAAACTATTATGTAAACAAAGATTAAAGGTAGTGTCTATGCATCCAATTGTCTGCAGTGAAAGAAAGTTGACAAATCCATGTTCTAGTGTGCCCAATAACTGCTGCACTCTTTGATTCTATCTTTCATATCATGCTTTTTATAAATAAAATTCTTGGGGGGAAAATCAATTCACGCGATCATCAAAGCAAAATTTTGTACAAGTCAAACTTCTTTGAAAGTAGATTCTAACATTTTTCTCAATATACATTAAAATAAATAGTTACTGTGTGATTTTAGAGGCAAAGCCCAGAACTACCAAAGCCAACAAAAAAGGAAATTTTATTTTTTAAAAACAGAAACTTATTCCTTCACACTATAAAGGTGTAGATCTGACTATGACATCTTCTGGTAAAAAAGGTAGCATGCTCAGTGAAAGGGAAATAATTATTTTTTAACTTTATTAAATGTAAGATTTTTTACATTTTCATTTCACACAATAAATAAAACAGATAATTAGTTGAAGGAATCATTCTTGTCACATCCACAAACCAATTTCAGTAGAAATTTCTAAATCATTGAAACCAGAATGTGTTATTTTTAAATTATTGTTGGGATAATTCAGGCAGAACTTTGTTGTTAACTTTCATTCACTAGGTCCACTCTTACTTTATTAAACCTTGAGAAACTAGAATATATTTGAGGTTTGAGAAAGATGACGGCTTCTGAACACTAAAGATGGTTTCAGAGTGGGTGCTCAGTCATTAATTCATTGTACTATTGATTAAAAACTTGCTATGGACCAGTTCCTGTATGCACCTCTGAAGACTGAGCAATGAAAAAAAAGGACATGGACCTCCTCAGAAAGTTCAAGCTCTGTAATAAGGGAAGAGATACAATAAAGCAAATAAAAGTGTTAAAATTATCACAAAGAACAGATGCAGGGAACAAGAGGTCAGGGATGTGTTCTTGAAGGAAATGACACTTTTGTTACCTGGAGGGTGAAGAGAGAAAGGAAGAGTAGCTGGGGGATTCCAACTGGTAGAGGAGAAAGTTTGAGTTAGCAGTGCAACTACCAATGGAAGTGAGAATTCTTCACAAAGTCAGTAAGGAAACAAGAATTGTAAACATGAAAGAAATAATTACCGAATTATTAATTGCAGCTTGTGCAAAATACTACAAAAACCCTATTGCCTACTTACTCGTTGAGACTTGGTGTACTATTTTGTATCATCAGAGCGAATCATCATACTGGGAATCAGATTTGCTATTCGTAAAGAGACCCAACTTCTTTTGGTTTCTGATTCAAATCACTGAGTAACAAAGTCAAGTTGTTGTTCTTGTTGTTTCATACCATCAAGTCTGAACGAACACATAGCTGATCCCTAAGTCAAGATCAAGATGGGAAATAATTTTATTTCTTCAAGTGTCAGGGTTTTTTTATGTGAGAAAAATGGAAGATATACTAATACAAATTTCATAGGAAATATTACCAACCTCTGAGGTTGACATTATTGGGAAAGTCATTAAAATGAGAGTATATGTACCTGACTCAGAGTGGCTGCTCAGTAAATGCTAAGTTTCTTTCCTTCTTCCACTTTAATATCAAACTGACTGTACATATTAAATTTAGGGTGAATTGCTGTGAGTATCACACTTGAAGACAAAGATAAAATAAAAATGCATAGTCCATGTATATCTGTGCCTTTAACTCAGAAAATTATTTTACGTTTTCCGGGATGCTTGGAAGACTGCTTACGCTGTGGATTAGGGCTTCTAGGGTTCTTCCAAACTTTTCTCTAATGAAGTTTATAGTCCTTGGTTTTAGTCCTGCAACCTGGAAAGGATAAAATAGATGAATGAGACCTTCTAAGAATAAAATTCCTATGCACATCCAAAAACTTCTCCAACAGGGTAAAAAGGGAAGCCACAGACTGGGAAAAATTATTTGGCAAAAACATGTCTGATAAGGGGCTTATATTTAGAATTTATAAAATTCTCAAGCACCACAACAAGATAAACAACCCAATTGAAAAATGGGCACAGGATATTAACAGACACTTTACCAAAGAAGACATTCAGATGGTAAACAAACACATGAAGAAATGTTCAAAATTCATAGCTCTAAGACAGATGCAAATTAAACCAAATGTGAGATATAATTTCACCCCAGTGTTGTTGTTGTTGTTATGTGCCGTCGAGTCTTTTGTGACTCATAGCGACCCTATGTACAAGAGCCCTAAACTCTGCTCTGTCCTGTGCCAATCACACTGTCTCCGATACACTCACCCTGATTACCCCAGTCACTGAATCAATCCACCTCATAGAGGACCTTCCTCTCCTGCGCTGTCCCTCCACCCTCCCAAGCATGATGTCCTCTCCAAGGACCAGTCCCTCCTTACAACATATCCAGAGTGTGTTAGATGGAGCCTCAGAATCCTTGCCTCCAAGGAGCCACCAGGTTTAACCCTCTCCAGGATGTATCTGTTTGTTTTCCTAGCAGTCCATGGTACCCTCAATACTCTTCTCCAGCACCACAGCTCAAATCAAGAATAGCAAAATTTAAGAGAACAGCAAACAACAAATTCTGGCAAGGTTGTGGAGAAACTGGTGGGAGTGTAAAATGGTGCAACCACTGTGGAAGGTGGTATGACACTTTCCAAAAACTTGCAAATAGAAATACCATTTGACCCAGCAATTCCACTACTGGGGATATACCCTAAACATAACAACAACAACATTATTTTTACGTGTACCGTCAAATCAGATCTGACTGGTAAAGGAGGAGATTGCCCCCTCCTTCTCCAGCAGAGCATTTGGTGGATTTGAACTGCGTACCTCTGGGACTGCAGTGCAGCGTCTTGCCACTAGGCCACCAGAGCTCCCTTAGATTTTTTTTTTACAAACAACCCCCTCCCTTTTTTTTTTAATAGAAACTTTGTGATTGTTAAATTGGTAGCTTGGCTTTTTGTTTTTTGTTTTTTTTAATAACAAGTGGTTTACTGAGTTAGCATTTTATTGAAAATGATGTGTTTATCTTTTCAAGACTTGAATCTAGTTGATAATCTCAGAGATTCTTAACACAGCATATAGTGCATCAGTTTCATAGTTGATAATTTCAGAATTCATTAGTAATTTTTTTAATATTAACAAGTTATTTAATAGCCAGAGAAAATAAAGCTTAATAGTATGATGATTTCTTCCAACAAATACACATCCATACATTGTATTTTTACATATTTTATTATACTTTTAAGAAAGACTCTTAACAGAATTTGGAAGATTGTAAAGATAATGCTTGAGATCTTGAAGTATTCCCTATTTTGGGTGACTATGAACAAGAAAATAAAGAAAAAGAAACAGGAAACCTTATATTGGAAGCCTCTTATTTGCCTCAAGCCATTTTAAAGCTTCCTTCTTGAATTGGTTAAAATTGGAAGCAGAAATCTTTCAAAATGTGTTTTTATCAATGAATATACTTGATAGTTACTATAGAGCAGCTATTTTAGGAAGTTTGCAGATAATTCTGTACAATAGTCAGGGTCTGTGTTAGTTTATAACGTACAAGCATTAAGGGTAAATGGCAGAAAAAGTAAAGTCTGGCTAACACATTGCACTTTTTTCCTGGAAAAACAGTTTAAAATTATTTTAATTACTGATTATTACTATAACATAAACAGATATCAAAATACTTAACTGTGAAATAAAACAAAAAGAAAGTGTGGATTTCATGTTCCTATGGATTTTAGGGTTATTGAATACAGATGTCTTTTGGAAACAACTAAAATCTCAGGTGTTTTTAAACCTCTAATATTCTAGAGATATTCGTTAAGATACTTGAGATTTTCTACCATAACATTACACAGTATTTAATGAAATCTTTATTCCTTTTGTTGCTTACAATAAAAAGGAAGTACTGTGTAGACTAACGTCGATTTTGACAGCTGACTGCATCTCAGATGTTTTTAAACTCTCATTGGCAGATTTTCAATTTTCAATGAGAAGATTTTTAATTGGCAGTTGCAGAACATTATCTGCTGGCATTTGAAGAGAAAGACATTGAAATGATAATGTGTCCAATTATTTCTTATTCTAAATAAATGGGGGAAACTGAGGCCTGGACTGGTGAGAAAGATTAGTTAAAATTTTCGGTATGCTTGAGTTAGAAATTTTGGATTCTTTTCCCCAGGTCTGAACTTTTATAGTAGCATTAAATTATATATTCTCAAAAGTCAAGTCTGATTTGGACGAAGTGCTATCAAAATGCACGTTAGACGAAAAGATGACTTGGTTTTGTTTTATGTATTTTTGATTTGTTGTCAGGAGGAATCAGTTCTGGAGAATGACTATGCCTGGTAAAACAAAGATCCAGTGAAAAAGGAAGAATTGCCCCAAGAATTGCAACAAGGAAACTCAAGTACATAGATATTTTAAAGATGGGACAGGATCTGGAAGTGTTTCATTTTATTGTGTAAAGGACTGTCATGAGTCAGAGCTGACCTAATGGCACTTAACAAAAGTAACAAAGTAGAGGAAAAGTTTTTTCTACTAATGCCCTTTGGAAAAAAAAGTCTTATTTTATAACTGTTCAAGTCTTCTTAGAAATTAATAGTTTAATACACAATCTATGTAATGCAAAATGAGACACAACAAGAAGATGGTGATACCCTCATTGAAATACACATATTAAAAAAATCCCTATCACTAGACTTCAGAATAATTGTCCTTTTTGAGTACAAGTTGAGGTCGACTGCTTCCAACTGCTTGACACTAACATGAACTTTGGAATATTCTCAGGGTTTCTCAGCAGACAGCTGCAAAAAATATGTGAACAGCTGAAAGCCTGAATATTTATTAATAACAAGCAAATGGATACATTAGGAAAGAAAGCATAAAATAATTCCCAAAGTTTCAGTATCAAAGATTCTAATTTCTTTTAACTAATTATTTTCTTTTTTGTTAATAAATATCTTGCACTTGAAATTATAGGAAATTTTTCCTTAAGGCAAAACAAATTTGACTCTATTTTATTCTAGGAGTCTGATGATATATTCCATAGCAAGCTATTCTGTTAAACCAAAGGACAAACATCTCCATTGGTTTGAATCCAACTCAAGAGAAAGATAGACTCTTCCTGTTGTGATTTACTGAGTCAGAAATTTGATCGAAGGTCAGCTGTGAGTTGGAATGGATTCAAGTGTATTGGTTTGTGGAGAGTTTTTTTTAGGCCATTCTGGTGTTTTGCATGTAAAGTCTTTAGATTTATTACTATACAAGATAACAAATGTTATAAAAAAAAAAAGACATCTGAAACATATTTTGCTCAAGAAGAAATGCATAGTAAGTGAATCCCTTGCATTCTACACAATTGATAGGATTCCTGCCAACGTCACTATTGTTTGGATAACTCCTAGCTGCTACTCTTAGCTACTATTCAGGCATTAAAGTCTACTACTTCCTAAAGACACTGCCACTAGTGTCCTCTATATAGTGAAGTTGAAGTGGACCAATCATTGGACCAATCATCTTATTTAACACATGGTGAAATATTAGTACAAAAAAATTTCATTTGACTTAGGCAAGTTGTACCTCTCCAATTTAATATCAGGTTATTATTTGTTTCAAAACAGAGCTTTCTTATATGTTGGTGGCCACAGAATGACTTTTTCTCTCTTGATTTTGGCTTGTCTTTCCTGATTGAACCCATTGCCTGAACATTCATGTGAGTCTTAGTTTCTATTTACAGACTGTTGTTGTGTGCCATTGAGTTGGAGCTGACTCATAGCTGACCCATCAGTGGGTTTTCAGAGGCAGTGAATTGCCTGGGAGGAGACTGCCCATCTTTCTCCCGCAGAGCAACTGGTGGATTTGAGCCATGTAACAACAACAACCTTTGAGATTGCAGCACAACTTACTATGACTAACTTGCGCTAACTTGCTCTCTTGGGCCCATAATTATTCTGTTTAGATATCAAGTCGTGTATCTACTTTGAAAAGAATTTAAATTGGCAGCCCTACATAGCTCCAGGATTTAACTTATTTTCATAAAATACTTGCTATTTACAGATCAGGAGTCCACTACTCCAAAAGTTTCAAACTTTAACTTACCAAATATTTGTAGTTGAGCTCTTATATCCACAATGGCATTAAACAATTAGAAGCTAAATGTGATCAAGATCTCAAGGGGAACTGCCATTCAAGTGAACAATTCACAATAATTGATCAAAATGAATGAAAATATGAACCAGTACAAGATTTGATACTGGGGTTTATTATTAACTACCTTTTGTGTTCTATAAGTTATAGAATTTCCCTGAATTTCAGTTACCTCATTACACTGAAATAACGACATCATATAGACTAGAGCAGGTTCAGATCTGTTATTCACAGAGTTACTAGGAATTTTAGTTGGCTGGGCAGCACCTACCAATAAGTACAAACACTTCATTTGGTTATTGTAAAGACTAAAAGTATAACTGAAAAAAACCTTTTATCAAAGTTCTTAGTAAATAGACATATATCATTAATGGTCAGAGCTGATGAGGATGGCACAAGATAGGATGGAGTTCAGGGTGGCTGTTCAGAGGTTGCTCGACAGCACCTAACAACCATAACAAAAACAACAATGCTACATGTGTTATATTTTGGGAAGTTCTGAGTTGTGATGCTGGAGAAGAGGATTGAATACACAATGGACTGCTAAGAAAATAAATGGGTCCATTCTGGAGAGGGTCAGACCAGTCTGCTTCTTGGAGGCAAGGATTTTGAATCTGCATCTCACATACTTTGGATATGTTGTCACAAGGGACAAGTCCTTGTCAGGAGGGACCAGTTTTTGGATGCTTGGGAGGGTGGAGGGACAGCACAGGAGAGGAAGACCCTGGATGATATGAATTGACTCAGTGACTAGGGTAAAGGGGTTTAGTGTATCAGAAACACTGAAATTGGCTCAAGATAAAACAGGTTCAGAGTTGTTATACATAAGGTTGTATGAGTCACAAGTGACTTGACAGCACATAGCAACAACAAGTGTCATTATACAACAATAACCAGCTAGACATTAGGAGGATTTAGAAGAGGCTCTAGCACCAGAGATATCGCTGCTGATGTTAGGTGGATCTTACCTGACAGCAAAGAATATCAGAAGAATGTCTATTTGTGCTTTATTGACTATGCAAAGGCATTTGACTGTGTGGATCATAATAAGTCATGGTTAACATTGAGAAGAATAGGAATTCCAGAACACTCCATTGTGCTCTTAAGAAACGTATTCCTAGAACAAGAGACTGTGGTGTGAATACAACAAAGGAAGACTGCATGGCTTAAAATCAGAAAAGATGTACATTAAGGTTGTATCCTGTCTCCGTACATATTTAATCTACATGGTGAGAAAATTATTCAAGAATCTGGACTCTGTGAAAAAAAATGTGGCATCAGGATTGGAGAAAGACTTATCAATAGCCTTCATGATGCTGATGGCACAACCTTGCTTGCTGAAAGTGAGGAGGACTTGAAGCATTTGTCAATTAACGCAGAAAAGATCTTTGATTAAATCCCAACACTGCTTCCTGGTTAAAACACTTCCACAATAGATATAGAAGGAAATTTCCTTAATATAGTGAAAAGTATATATGCAAAACCAAGAAGCAATACCCTTCTCAATGGAGAAAGACTAAAGACATTCCCCTTGCAAACAGAACCAGACAAGGCTGTCTGCTATCATTACCCCTGTTTAATATTGTATTGGAAGTAGTAGCTAGGGAAATAAGACGAGAGAAGGAACTAAGAGGTATCCACATTGGTCAAGATCTGATGAAACTATTGCTATTTGCAGATGGCATGACATTGTACATAGAGAAATGCAAACACTAAAAAAAAACCCCAAAAACCAAAACAACAACAACAAAAAAAACCTTTTAGACGTAGTAGACAAGTTTGATAGAATGGCAGGATATAAAATCCATATAAAAAATCAGTGATATTTCTCTACAGTAACAAAGAAAACATTAAAAAGAAAATTAAGAAAAAAAATACTGTTTGCAAAAGACAACCACAAACTGAGATACCTGAAAATAAACCTCACTAGAGACACTAAAGATTTTTATAAGGAAAACTACAAAACATTGCTACAAGAAATAGTAAGAGACTTAACTAAATGGAAAAATATTGTCTGTTCATGGATAGGAAGACTAAGCAGAGTCTGGGGTGGAGACAGAATGAGGGGGATCAGTAGGGTCTTAGAAGGACAGTGTGATAAAAGGCATGAATGAAGTACAGTGTGTATGAGGGATTGTGTGGGATACAGTTTACACGGATAATGTGAAGTATGTAAGGGTGGTTATATACAAACCAATTTTAGAAATGTGGAAGGGGATAAAAATGTATTATATAAATGACAACTTGATATTGTAGACTTAGAAAGTCTGTAATTCTGCCTTTGGTGAGTTCTTAATATACAGTACTAAAAGGGAAGATCTGCCCTGGAGATAAGTTTGTTGAACATAGAATCTGGTATTAGGGGTCTTGGTCAAGTGGAAAAATTGAGTCCCTCCCAGTACTCTGAGGAGATCAGCATCTGAATGGGTTGTGGACCCACACTGGACTGTTGACTGAAGAGATTTCAAATTTGAAAGAAGGGCAAATAAGAAAGGAAGAAGGAAAAAAAATAAAAGGAAAAGAAGACACTATATTTTTTAATAACTGAAACAAGCTGTTTGGCTTCTGAGGCAGGGAAAAGATGACACCCGTCAGACTCCACCTCCAAGATTTGAGGCAGGAATATGCTCACTCATATTGGTCCACAGGAATAGAAGTGAGAGGAATACAATAACAGAGAAAGTGGATGAGCTTAGACATATTCCTTCAGTGCTGCCCTCCTACCATGCACAGATGTGTGGATGAGAGGGGAGGCTTCTTAGCTTAAGGATCAGGAAGTTGTGAGGACCACTGGCTCACTGACTCAACTTGACCCCCCAAGTGGGAGATAGAGCTGAATGAGGAGACCAACAATCCTGGAACACAGGGAGAAGTGTGGACTCCTGAGTGTGGAGCTGATGCCACTTAAACGTAACTACAGATGCCTGGGGATGATTTGACTAGAACCCCACTAGATGAAGAGAAGATGATCCACCTTGTGGACTAGGGTTGATTGCTGCAACCTGATGGCTTGCTCTGGACTGGATGATGCTAAGGAATGCAAAGGCTCAACGTTTTCAAGTATAACAGAAGATTCTTAAGCAAAAGGGACATACTTGTTTCTTCAGAGTACTGGTTTGATAAGGATGAACAAACCAGAAATTGACTATCTAAAAGGGTGATATTAGGGCATGAGGCAGGAAATGGCTGGCTTATAAGCATATATGCTTCCATGAAAGCAGCTGTTGGTGGGATAATTATAAGGAAGGGGGGAAAAAGCCCCTCACAATATAAATGAACAAAATAAAGTACAAATGAAGGACTATATGGAGCACAATGTACATGTATGAAACACAATGTATATGAATGATAAAAATATTAATAAAAAATAAAGAACAATGGGGGAAAAAAACCAACCCAAAAAATCCCCAACAAGTCAACAAACAGATATGTGTTGGACAATGTGCAACCAGAGTATTCCTTGGAGGCAAAGATGATGAAGCTTCATCTCACATACTTTTGGCATGTAGCTAGGAGAGATTGTTCTTTGGAGAGGAACATCATATTTGGGGAAATGGAGGGTTGGTAAAAGAGAGGAAGACCTTTGGCCAGGTGGGCTGACACAAATAGACTTGAGTGTGTCAGAGATTGTGAGGGTGACATGACACAGGACAGTGTTCAGATCGATTGTTCATAAGATTGCCGAGTCGTACACAACTCAATGACACCTAACAAGAAATGTCATAAGATATTTTGGCAAATAATGAGAAAAAGGAAAATTCCAGAACACTTAAACATGATCATGCAAAACCTATCTCTAGATCAAAATGTTGTTGTTCAAGTAATGTGAGCGAACACTGCATGGTTTAAAACAGGAAAGGTATATGCCAGGTTTGAATCCTTCCTCTATGACTATTCCGTATTCTGAGCAGAAAATAGGAGAATGTGGTGTTAGAGCCACAGGAAGATACATCAACAAACTACCGTATGCAGATGAACACACTTGTTTGCTGAAAAGTAAGGAGAATGAAACACTTGTTGCAGAAGATCAAAGACAACAGTCTTATATTTCAACATTAAGAAAATAATAGTTTTCACCACCGGATTAATAAGCAACATGAAAAGCAGAAGAAAAAATTGAAATTGCCAATGATTTCATCTTATTTGAACCCACAATCAACACCCTTTGTACCATCAGTTGGGAGATCAGGAGATGTATTGAACTGAGAAATTCTGCACTCAGGGACCTTTCCAAATTACTGAGAAACAATTATGTCAGCTTGAAGACTAAGGTGTACCTGATTCAGGCCATAGTCTTTTTAATTATTTGCTGTGCAGCAGAGAGCTAGCTGGACAATGAATATGAATGACAGAATAATTGATACCTTTGAATTATGGTATTGACTAAGAGTATTGAATGTCTCATGGACTGTCAAGAGAACAAATACATATGTTTTGGAGAAAGTGCAGCCAAATGTTCTTTGGAAGCAAAGATGACAACATTTTACCTTACATGTATTGGACATGTTGAAGTTGTTAGATATAACAATTTGAATACGATTGATCGCAACCCTACAACACATCTGAAACCTGTCCTACCCTGTGCCATTCTTATCATCTCTGACACACTTGGTCCCATTGTTACAGCCCATTGGACAAGTTGTTGCAAGAGGGAGCATTCTTTGGAAACAGGCATCATGCATGTAAAGGTTGAGGTTTGGCAAAAGAGAAGATGATCCTTAACAAGATGTATCGACACAGTACTGCAGCAATGGGCTCAAGTATGTCAGAAATTAAGAGGATGGCACAGGATAGAACTAGATTCATACGGTTGCTATGAGTTTTGCTTGACTTGCTGGCACTTAATAACAACAGTTAGTGGTATAGTTTACAGGGAGTTGCAATGCTAACTCAAAGACTGCACATTTCTAGCAGTTAGAATCTGCCAGGGGATCCAGGGAAGAGAGAAGAGCAATCTCATCCTGTATTATTTTATACTACTAGAAATCTAATAGAGAGTTAGCTACCAGTCAGTTCTGACTTTATGACAATGAGAGAATGTCATATCTGTGATATGTCATCATGTATGACTTTTTTGTTGTTTTTGTTAAGTGCTGTCTAGTCAACTCTGACCCACAGTGACCCTATTGCACCTTGCCCATGCTGTGACATTCTTAACATCTATAATATGCTTGAGTCCACTGTTACAATCACTGTATCAATCCTTCTTGTTGAGAATCTTCCTCTCTTTTACTGGCCCTCCACTTTATGAAGCATAATGTCTTTTTGTAAGGACTGGCGCCTCCTAACAATATACTCAATATATGTGAGTGAGCTCAGTATTGTAAAAATAGATAGCTAGTAAAATGTGTATGAGGATCTAAGGGCGGGGGAGCTAATAATGGGGTCATACAGTTTGATGGGTGGAATGGGAGGTGTGCTGGGGAGATAGGGGAATCCGCTGTGAGGGGTAATGTATACAAATTTTGTAGATAAGCCAGGGTAAAATTTTAAAAAAATGCAAGAAATTAAAAAAAAAGTGAGATGAAATTTTACCATTTTTGCCTCCATAATGGCACTTTCTCCCAAACACAATTGTTTGAACTTTTGTCAGTCCATGGAATATACTCCTCTTTGACATTATGACTCAAAGGCATTGATTCTTCTTCTATTACTCTTATTCAGGATGTGGTGAGAAAGGACCTCTTCTTCATTGTTGGTGGGATTGTGAAATGATGCAACCTTTCTGGAAGGCCGTTTAGCACTTCCTCAAAAAGCTGAACATAGAAATTACATATGACTCAGCTATTCCACTACTTGGAATATACCCTCAGAAAATTAGAACTGAGGCACAAACTGAGATTTGTACACCCATGTTCATAGCAGCATTATTCACCATCACAAGAACATGAAAGCAGCCCAGATGTTCAACTACAAAGGAATGGATTGAGAAATTATGGAACATTCACACAGTGGATACTATGCAGCACGCAGGAGCAATGATTTGTAAGTTATTACCAAACTTGGGAGGGACTAGAGAGCATTATGCTGAGTGAAGTAACTCAGTCTCACAAGGATAAATATTGTATAAAACCATTATTTCAGAATGAGTACAAGGATCCAAGAAGAGTGGGAGAGGTTGAAAGCAGAGGGATAAGGATGTGCAGGGGGAAGGGGAGATTAATCACGGGGTTGTACAATTGATGGGGAAGGAGTGAGAGAATTGAAAGAATTTGTTCTTGTGAACAATGTATTCAAATTTTGTAAATAAACAAGTAGAATATTTTTTTAAGAGACTATGGGTTGGAACACCCCTTCCTGATAAAGACAACCAGTACAATTGGAATAAAAGGGAATTTCCTCAACTTAATGATAAGTATATATGCAAAACCAAGAGCCAATATCACTCTTACTAGAGAAAACCTAAAAGCATTTTCCCTGTGAACAGTGACCAAACAAGGATTCCCATGGTCATCAATTCTATTCAATATTGTATTGGAAGTACTTGGTAGGGCAATATGCAAGAGAAGGAAATAAAAGGTATCCAGATCATCAGAGATGGTCAAACTGTTGCTATATGCAGATAACATGATAGTATACACAGAAAACCCCAAGGACTTGACAAAAAAATGACACCTAAAAAACCTGTAAGAGCTGGTAGACCAGTTAGGTAGAGTGATAGGATGCAAGATCAATGTACAAAACTCAGTGAAATTCCTCTGCAGTAATTAAGAAAACATATGGAAAGAAACCATGAAAGCCATGATAGCCAAACACAAATTGAGATACTTAGAAATAAACCCAACTAGAGTCACAAAAGATCTTCAAAAAGAAAACTATAGAACATTTCTGTGATACACAATAAAAGACCTAAAAAATGTGAATATGTTTCCTGTTCAAGGATAGGAAGACTTAATGTAGTAAAAATCCGAATCTTACCAAAAACAATCTACATATTTAACACAATCCCAATACAGATACCAAATTCATTTTTCAAATAGATAGAAAAGTCAATTGGCAAGTTTATTTGGAGGAGAAAGAGACCTCGAATAAGCAAAGTACTTCTGAAAAAACAGTAATCAAGTGGGAGGCATAGTACTCCTGGATCTCAAAAACTACTCTGTAGCTGTAATAACCAAAACAGCATGGTACTGGTGCAATGGCAGACACATAGACCAATGGAATACAATTAAGAAGCTAGAAATTAATCCATCTATTTATGGTCAACTGATATTTCACAAAGAAACATAACCTAAAATTGGGAAATGACAAACTATTCAAAAAATGATGCTGGAAAAACTGGACAACTCCCTGCAGAGAGCTGACACAGGATGCACACCTCTTTCCATACACAAAAATCAACTCACGATGACTAAGTGTCCTAAGGGTGAATTCCAAAGACATAAAGCTCATGAAGAAAAGTTGGACGAAGTTTAAAAGGCATAGGTCATGGTCCATAAAGGCTGACAAATACAGACAGAAGTATACAACCAGGAAGGAATGAAATTGATGAATGGGCCCTTCCAAGGATTAAATGCCTGTGTCCATTAAAAACATTTTTCCAACAAAGTGAAAGAAAGCCTACTAACTGGGGGGAAAAAACCAAACCGGCAAAACAATTTCAGACAGGGTCTCACATCAAAAGTTTACAGAATCCTACAGGGCCTCCATAAGAAAAAGACTGATAACACAAACACAAAATGGGCAAAAGACATGGAAAGAATTTTCACAGAGGAAGATATTCTAATGGCCAACATTAAGAAATTTTTTAAAAAAGGCAATAAAAGATTAAAATCCAAATCACAATGCGATACCATCTCACCTCAGTATCAGTGGCAAAGTTTAACAGAAAAGAGAATGTGGTGAGATAGGAACTATTATGCACTTTTGGTGGGATTATAAAATGGTACAACCACTCTGGAAAACAGTTTGGCATTTCCTCAAAAAAAGCTGAACATAGAAATTCCATATGATCTAACTATTCTGCTATTTGGAATATATTGTTGCTGTTGCTATGTGCCGTCGAGTCGTTTGCGATTTATAGCGAGCCTAGGTACAACAGCCCTAAACCGTGCTCTATTCCGTGCCAATCTCATTGTCTCTGACACACCCATCCCGATTACCCTAGTCACTGAATCAATCCACCTCATAGAGGGTCTTCCCCTCCTGTGCTGTCCCTCTACTCTACCCAGCATGATGTCCCTCTCTAAAGACCTGTCTCTCCTTACAACATGTCCAAAGTATGTCAGACGAAGCCCCAGAATCCTTGCCTCTAAGAAGCAGCTTGGTTTAACACTCTCTAGGATGAATCTGTTTTCTTGGCAGTCCATGGTACATTCAATATTCTTCTCCAGCACCACAGCTCAAAGGCGTCAATTCTCCTTCTATCCTCCCTAGTCATTGTCCAACTCTCTGATGCATAACAAGTGATTGCAAAAACCATGGCCTGTATCAGGCACACCTTAGTCTCCAGAGAGACACCGTTGCTCTTGAATACTTTAGAGAGGTCCCTAACAGCAGACTTTCCCATCGCAATACGCTTTTTGATTTCCTAGCTACTGGTGCCAAGAGTGTTGACCGTGAAGCCGAGCAAACTGAAGCTGTGAACACTCTCAATCTCTTAACCATCCATCCTGATGCTACCGATTGGTCCGGTGGTGAGAATTTTTGTCTTCTTGACATTGAGCCTCAGTCCATACTGAAGACTGCAGTCCTTGACCCTCTGCAGTAAGTGCATGAGGTCCTCCTCAGTTTCAATGAGCAAGTTGTGTCATCTGCATAACGCAGATTGTTGATAGATCGTTCACCAATCCTAACGCCACGCTTCTCCTCATAGAGCCCAGCCTCTTGGATAATCTGCTCTGCAACAGGTTTAAAAGGTATGGAGATAGGACACATCCCTGGCGTACACCCTTCCCAATTTTGAACCATGCAGTGTTGCTCTGCTATGTTCTGACGACTGCCTCTTGGTCCAAGTATAGGTTTCACATTAGCATGATTAAATGTTCTGGGATTCCCATTCTTCTCAGAGTCAGCCACAGTTTGTTATGATGCACGCAGTCAAATGCCTTTGCATAATCAATAAAACACAGATAGACATTCTTCTGGTATTCTCTGCTTTTAGAGTTTTAATTTTAAGCAAATCAGAGTACTCCTTTTAAAGGCCCAGATGGTGAAACATCATCTCATATACTTTACACATGTTGTCAGGAGGGACCAGTCCTTGGGGGAGGGTGAACCCACAAACCACATTATGGTGGGAAAAGTCACTGGAAGAGAGGAAAACCCTCAGTGAGATGGATTAAACAGTGACTGCTGCAATCAGCTAAAGCGTGATGAAGATCCTGAAGATGAAGTAAGATTTGTCATTCATATGATAGCTATGAGTTTTAGTCAAGCCAATGGCACCTAATAATAACAGCAAAACATAAAACTGGGACTCTAAAGTTAAAACTCACCCCTCTGAGGAGGAGAGCTATTTGGTCCCTTCTGTTTGGCTAATAGGAGGCATACCGTAGGAGTAGAGGTGCGGAGGTTAAACACTTTACAGATAACCCAGGCAGAGGTTAAGCACTTCACTGATAGCAAGTATGACCTTAGAAACTCTACGAGGCATTGTGCTCTGTCCCACAGGGCCACTATGAGTCAGAATTCACTTCATGGCAAGGTTTCCTTTTTTCCCCCTCCCTTTTTTTTCCAAGTCAAAGAAAATCTCTAATGTCTAAAATGCAAATGTCAGCTCTCTGCAAAGTGAATGAACTATCAAAATGTGTTCATTTTTCTTGTGCTGTGGTTCATTTTAGCTAATCCATCAGTGCATCTAATGGTCTCAACATCATTACCATCACCTCTCTTTATTGCCGGAAATACTTGGAAAGGCTTATTGTATATGCACGCCGTAATAGCAAAAGTCATGAACACTCATCTGGAAATTGTTTTGAGTAGAATAATTGTGGTGTTTCCTTAACCCATCAAGATCAATTATTTTGGATCACTTATTAGGCAGGATATGCTGCTCAACACCAAATCTGCTTGGCACTGGAGGAGGTAGAAATGGCAAGTAAGCTAAGCAAACATGAATGAGAAAAGAATCAGGGAGGAAGCATCAGTGTGTTAGCAGAACTTTCATTTTCCTTTAGTTTCTTAATCCTTTTCTGATAAAGATTTGTTTGGATTGTAGGAATCTTCATGAAGACATAGGAAATGAGGTTTATGCTCAACTAAAATAAAATGTTTTATTTACACAACACCAAGACATACGCTTGGCTAAATATTGTACACTCATCTGTTATTGTTGTTGTGTGATGAATTTTATAGCTACAGTAACATATACTGACTGCCAATTCAGAGTATTTCGCAGACATCTTTGGTCCTTGTGTTAGGAAATGCACTTTACCGTCATGTGATTTGCCCGATGCTGACTCACACCACATGTCTAGGCTCTTCTGAGATTTAATCTTGCCTGGATTATCTTTTCACAGTGTATTTCAGTTAAATTTTTATAGGTCAAAGGGTTTGCAATCTATTTCTTTTTCTTCTGTGCTTTATTCCATGTTATCACCTAACACAGTTTTTAAAGTAATAGAAGACAGAAAAAAGCCTTGGCTTGCATCTGAATGTAAGACTTCCACTGTATTAGAAAGATAAATTGCATGTAACAGGAAACTTAATGCTGTGTAAATTGTATACATCCACTGCCATCAAATGATTCCATCTCATAGCAACCCCCAATTGGGTTTCCAAGATTATAAATATTTTTGAAAGGACACTAGCCATCTTTTTCCCCATGGAGCAGCTGGTGGATTCAAAGCAAGGAACTTTTGGTTAGCAGGCAACATGTAGGCATTACTATAGGCCAAAGAATTGATGGTGCTTGCAAAAGCTTGCATGTAATCCTGTGTAATACAAGAACTTATCTGAGGACACCCTTGATGTTCTCTTAGTTCTAACACTCTGAAAATCAACCGCAATTGCCACCTTGATTTATTTCCTTAAAACTAGGCTTCAAGAAGGCAGTTACTTATAGGTCAGATAATGAACTAGGACTAAGAATTATTATTATAAAGGGATGGAGTTAGGATTTAAGAATAATAGACCGAGTCTATTGGTTGGATGCCAATAATGAATCAAGCAGATATTTAAATGTGAAGTTAATTTCTATGAAATACATATATCATTCCAGGCCATTTTCTTTATGCTTTACACGTATTAAGTTTTATGATCTACTAAGAAGCTCTGTAGTGGGTACTACTTTAACATCATTTTTCAAACAAGCTACCTGTAAAAGTCTGAAGTTAGAGACGTTCCCAAATTATTGAGAAGTAAGGATGTCAGTTTGATGACTAAGATGTGTCTGAATCAAGGACGGTCTTTCTGATCACTTGCTATGCATCTGGGAGCTGGACTATGAATAAGGATGACAGAAGACAAAATGATGCCTTTGAGATGTGGTGTTGGACTACCATAAGAACAAATAAACATATCTTGGAAAGGTTGTAGCCAGAGTGCTCTTTGGAGGCAAGAGTAATGAGGCTTCACATCACGTACTTTGGGAATGTTGTTAGGAAGGGGTTAGTCCTTGCTGAGAGACACTATGATCAGAAAGGTGGATGGTTGGCAAAGGAGAGAAAGACCCTTTACCAGGTGGATTGACATGGTGACAGCCTCAATGGGCTCTAATGTGTTAGGAAATGTGAAGATGGCAGCGGATAGGACAACATACAGATCTATTGTTCATAAGGTCACTATAGTTTATACTTGATTAGATGGCACCTAAAACAACAACAACAACGACAACAAAAACAACAACTGAGGACCAGAAATATAAGATATTTGCTTGAGATAATGGAGTTAACAAAAGCTTGAATTTAAACAGTGGTGACTGGGTCTAAATTCACCTTGCTAAGCATAGAAACCTACTGTCTCTCATAAACTTCTTCACATGGGGACTCCTAGGTTTTGAAGTCTCTTCAACAGAGATGATTATGCAATACTACATGGCCCAAATATTTATTTTACCATAATGCTATTTGATAACTGAATAATTACTTGCTTAAATAATTGTATTCATCCTCTAAGAGACAATAATTACTATAAAAGTAGAGGCCAGGCTATAGGGTTTGCCTCTGCATCCTCAGTCTTTAAGTTTGAATGTAATGTATTGAAGACATGCAGGAAATAGTTGTTAAAAATTTTACTACTGTATTATTTAGCTGTTGCTCTATAACAATTTCCCTTAAAATTTTGTGGCTTTAGGACTAAGTTTCTTTAAACAAACATTTGTAATCTCATAGTTTTGGTGGGTTAGAACCCCAAGAATGGCTTAGCGGATAGTTCTGACTCATAAATTTGCAGTCAATACTGTGCTGGCTGTGATCTGAAGATTTATTGAGACTCGAGGATCTGTTTCTGAGATGGTTCACTTATGTGGAAAGAGATCTGAGTTACTCGTCACATGGACCTCTCCACAGATTTGCTTTCCAGAGTGTCCTCAACACATGGTAGCAAGGAGAAACCTCAATGCTCTTTATCACTTAGTCATATAATGTCACTTCCACTATATTTTATTTATTGTAAGTGAGGCATCAGACTTAGCCCCCACCACCCATCTGACAGTTTGTTGGCTAGGGTGTTGTTGTTGTGTTAGTTAGGGTGTTGTTATGATGCTGGCAATTAAGCCATGAGTCTTTTAAATATCAACAGAGTCATTAGCAATTGATGGACAAGTTTCAGTAGAGTTTCAAGACTAAGCCAAACTAGGAAGAAAGATGGTGATTGACTTTTGAAAGGTAACCAACAGGTATTCTAGGAATCACAATAGAGTATTTTCTGACGTAGTACTGGAAGATGAGTTCCTCACGTTGGAAGGCACACAAAATCCACATGGCATTTGAAATGAAACTTTGTTATGTTAGCCTCTAAGGAGCATTCTGGATGCACTATTTTTCAGAGTATATCTATTTGTTCTTTTGACAATCCACAGGATAGTGAGTATTCTTCAATGTCACAATTCAAAGTTATCAATTCTTTCTCCATACTTATTTACTCTCCAGCTCTCAGATATCCAGCAAATGACTGAAAAGGCCATCATCTGAATTAGGTGCATGCTAACTTTCACACTGATATTACTGTTTCACAGTCATTTGGAAAGGATCCTTGCCTTTTCCAGTGCAATCTGTCTCCTGACCTCCTGACTACTTGTAATAAGGGTGTTGATTGTGGATCCAAGTAAGATGAAATAGTTGACAATTTCAGTCTTTTGTCCACCTATCATGATGATTATCAGTCCAGTGGTGAGGATTTACTTTTTCTTTTTTATGTTGAGATGTAATCCAGATTGAAAGCTGTGGTCTTTGACCTTCTGTCACCAACATTTCAAACCTTATCACTTTCAGCAATCAAGATTGTGTCATCAGCATAACACAGGTTGTTAAAGAGATTTTCCTTTTGTCTTAATCCTACATTCTTCTTCATAGGGTCTAGTTCTTGAAGATTTGCTCAATGTGTTGATTGAATAAGTATGGAAAAAGTATACAACCCAGACACATAGCCTTCCTGATTTTAAACCATTGTGCATCCCCTTGTTCTGTTTAGACAACAGCCTTTTGATCTCAGTATAGGTTTAGTGTGAGCATAACTAAATGCTCTGAAATTCTCACTCTTAAGATGTTAGCCATACAGTCAAATGACCCACATAGTCAAATGCCTTTTCATAGTCAGTAAAACACAAATAGACATCCCTCTGGTATCCTTTGCTTTCAGCTAGTATCCATCTGACATCAGCAATGACATCAGGTGGGTCTGTTAACCTAGTGGTAAGAAATTAACCTGAAGGCACATGTTTTAAATCTACCAGCTACTCCATGAGAGAAAGATGGACAGTCTTCTTCCATGCAATTTGTAACCCCTGAAAACCCTCTGGAGGATCAGCTATGAGTTAGTTGTTACTCCATCGAGCATAACAACAACAACATAGGGAGGAAAGACACCATTGCTGTTGGGTTTTGGAACCTATGTTTCTTCTCCTGGAAGTTAAAAAAAACATCTTCAAACTTGCCATCGTGGAGTCAGAACCAACCCATATCTGACCCTCCAATACGTTTCTGGGACGGTAATAGAATGGAAGGATATTGTCCAACTTTCTCCTGTGAAGTTGCTAGGACTCAAACTTACCAGAGTTTCCAACACAACTCTCTAAGGACTAAACCAGAGTTTCATCTTTTCCTGATGATAAACAGAATTGACATCTTTGAGCTGTGGAGCTATAGAGAAGAATGTTGATTATACCATGAATTGCCAGGAGAACAAATAGTTTCATCCTAGAGAGGGTGAGACCAAGATGCTCCTTGGAGGCAAGGATTCTGAGGCTTCATCTGACATACTTTGGGCATGCTGCAAGGAGGGACCGGTCCTTGGAGAGGGACATCATGCTTGGGAGGGTGGAGGGATGGAGGAAGAGAGGGAGACCATTGATGAGATGGATTGATACAGTGACTAGGGTAATGATAGTCAGTGTGTCAGAGAGTAAAGTTGGATCAGGATAGAGCAGGATTCAGGGCTGTTGTACATAGAGTTACTCTGAGTCACAAGCAACTCAACTACTCATAAAAACAACAACAACGTTCAAAATAAGCAAGATGAAATTTGACTGTTGTCATTTTTAAGATGAGAGCTGCTTGCGTTTTTTCTAAGATTGATTTGTTCATTATTCTGGAAGTTCACAGTGTATTTAATATTGTTTACCAATACTGCAATTAAATCCATCATTTTGTCTGACAGCCAGGAGCCAACAACACCATTGGGTTGTATCAGAAAATAGATTTTTGTTGCTTATTCAAAGCATGAATTTTACAGCTGTAAATGTAGCATGTTAATATAATGGCTTAGTTTCTTAGGCCAATTTTCGCTTAAATGTTACTAGTTCATAGGTATCCACTTAGGTTTGGTCAGTGAGTTAATTGTATTAGTTCCTATTGATGTTATAACAAACTAGCATTAGTTTAGCAGCAAAAAATTAACAAATTTATAAGTGTCTGAAAATCAGAAGTCCACTGATATAAAGCATGATGGAGTAATTCCTTTTGGAGATTTTGAGGAAGCATTTGTTTCTTTGTCCTTTTGTAATTTCTATTGTCCCCCAGTAGAATTATTAGGTTATATGTCATCTAGTACATTAACCCATATGCCACTTCCACTCTCCTTCTCTAGTTGACTTAAATTAGCAATCTTTTAGTTAAAACTCAAGTATTTAATTACTTGTGCCACCCACATAGGTATTAAATACTTTATTGTTGTTGTTAAGTGCCATTGAGTCGTAGGCAACTCTTAAAGACCTTATGAATGAAAGTCCTCAACCCTTGCATGACTTTCATCCTTTCTCCAGGTGCATAGGGTTTCTGGAGCCGAGCTATTTATGGAAATGGATGACACTTCTGCTTCCAAGCTTGTTTGAATCGGGGGAGCTCCACTCCAAACCGTCTACTATGGATATCCATTATCACACTTGACACGTCACAGCAACCACAAGTTACCTCCGTACAGCAAGTGGACACACCAGGGCTATACAACCTAGAAGAATGACCAAAAACAATGAAAAACAGGCCTGAGGGCAGAGGATTAAAGTCACACACCTTTGGCTTGGTAGCATCGCTTTTGGTCCACTAGGCCAACTGGTCTCTATGTTGTTAAGTGCCATCAAGTCATAGGCCACTCATAGCAACCCTATAAACAAAAGTCCTTGAAAATTGCATGGCTTTTTTGACAAATAATTTTTGTTTAAAACAACTGTTCTCCTAATAGACTATTTATAAGGACCACAGACTTCAATATGGATTAAAACACAGCATCAAGAAGATAAAGATTCCCACCACTGGGCCAACTGGTATCACAATGATCGATAGGGAAGATATTGAAATTGTTAGTAATTTCAGCTTGCTGTGCTCCACAATCAATACTCTTTATATCAGCAGTCAGGAAAATCAAAAGATGAATTGCATTGGGAAAATATGCTGCTCTCCATTGTACTCAAGAGCAACGATGTCATCCTAGAGATTATGATGCACCTGACACAAGGCATGTTGTTGTTGTCGTTATGTGCCATCAAGTTGCTTGTGACTCATAGCGATCCTATGTACAACAACAGCCCTAAACTCTGCTCTGTCCTGTGCCAATTGCCGTGTCTCTGATACACCCATCCCGATTACCCCAGTCACTGAATCAATCCACCTCGTAGAGGGCCTTCCCCTCCTGCGCTGTCCCTCCACCCTCCCAAGCATGATGTCCCTCTCCAAGGACCGGTCTCTCCTTACAACATGTCCAAAGTATGTCATAGTCTCCATAATTACTGGCTACATATCAATCAGAGAGCTAGATAAAGATTAGGGATGACAGAAAAAGAAATGATGTCTTTGAGTTATAGTGAGTTATTGAACATACTGTGGACTGCCAAGAGAACAAAAAGGTCTGTCCTAGAGATCGTGAAACCAAGTTATTCCTTAGAGGGAAAGATTTCGAAGCATTGTCTAACATACTTTAAACATGTTGCCAGGAGCAACTAATCCTTGGAGAAGGACATCATACTTGGAAGAGTGGAGGGATAGCGTAAAACAGGAAGACCCCGAAGGACTGGCATATTAACTGAGATAATGCAGGCAGGTATGTCATAGACAAGGATACTGGCTCAGTATAGGACAAGGTTCTGAACTATTATGTATAGTATCACTGTGACTCACATGTGACTTGATGGCACATAACAACAGCAAGCATTTTGAAATTCTTATTTTAAAAAAAATTGGTTTACTTACAAAGTTCACATGTACTGTGTATCACTATTCTTCATTTAGATTTTGTGTTTAATACATTCTCATGCATTATGGGTTGTTTTGTTCTTCTGTATATTTTTATCTTATACTGAGTTATTTACAGAGTCCAAGTACATTGCTTTTCACACAAGATCTTCCTCATTTCCTTCACCTCCCACACACATCAAATTGTGCTACTCTATAACTAACATGCCCCCCCATCTTCACCCCACTGCTTCCCCTTGAATCCTCATACTCATTCTATAATAATGGTTTCATCTTTATGGGACTGATTTAGTTTACTTAGCATAATGCTTTCTAATCCATCGAAAGTTAGTTAACAATTTACAAAATTGTTGCTCCTACATGTTGAGTAGTATTCCATTGTGTAGATGTACCACAACTTCTCCATCCATTCATCCGTTCATTTGTGGTTGGGCATCTGGGCTGTTTCCATGTTCTTGCTATGAACATTGGTTTACAAGTCTCCATTTGACCCTCAGTTCTCATTTTCTTGGGGTATATTCCAAGCAATAGAATAACTGGGTCATATGGAATTTCTCTGTTTAGCTTTTTGAGGGAGCATCAAACTGCCTTCCAGAGTGGTTATACCATTTTCCAATCTCACCTATAATGTATAAGACTGCCTTTTATTAATTGTCTTGTTAAACTTTGTCACTGCTACTATAGTGATATGATATCTAATTGCAGTTTTGATTTGCTTCTCTTTTATTGCCAGTGACTTGGAGCATTTCATCATGAGTCTATTCGCCATTTGAATATCTTCCTCTATGAAAATTCTTTCCATGTATCTTGGCTATTGTGTAATTGAGTTTTCAGTCTTTTTGTTGTGGAGACTCGAAGTAGTCTATAAACTTTCATTATGAGACTCTTGTCTGAGATGGTATTGCCAAATGTTTGTTCCCAGTCGGTAGGTTTTCTTTTTACTCTGTTGGGAAAAGTTTTTGATGCACAGCAGGATTCAATTATTAAATAGTCCCATACATCAATTTTATCCTCTTCAGATTGTACATTTCTGGCTATATTTTGCAGCCTCTTTAAACCATAGAGTAGTCTTTCTAAGCTTGATCCCAGTTTGTCTCTTATGAACTTTATTATTTTGGGCTTTACTCTCAGGTCCCTGATGCACCTGAGTTGGTTTTTGTGTATGGTGTGAGATATGATCCTGATCAGCTTTCTGCAGGTAGCAGTTCAGTTTTACCAATACCACTTGTTGAAGAGACTTTTATTTTCTTGTCAATATCAGTTGACCACAGATAGCTGGGTCTATTTCATGGTTCCCAGTTCTGTTCCATTTATCTATGTGCCTGTCATTATACTAGAACCATGCTGTTTTGAATACTACCACTGTATAGTAGGTTTTGAAGTCAGGGAGTGTTATACTTCCCACTTCATTTCTGTTTTTCAGAAGTGTTTTGCTTATTTGAGGTCTCTTGCTTCTCCAAATAAAGTTGACAATTTCCCTTTCAATCTCCTTGAAAAATTAATTTGGTATCTGTGTTGGGATTGAACAGGTAAATTGCTTTTGGTAGGATTGTCATTTGTACCATATTGAGTCTTCCCATCCATGAAGAGGGCATATTTTTCCATTTCTTCAGGTCTTTTATTGTGGCTTGCAGGAATGTTCTATAGTTTTCTTTGTATATATTTTTTATATCTCTAGTTAGGTTCACTCCCAAGTATCCTTATTTGTGATTGGCTATGATAAATGGCATCTCTTTCTTAAGAAGGTTCTCTTCTCTGAGGTCTCATTGTAACCATAGAAGAACCCCACTGATTTTTGGATATTAACCTTATATCCTTTCCACTCTACTAAATTGGTCTACTATTTCTAACAGATTTTCATTGAGTCTATAGGGTTTTCTGTGTACACTATCACATCATCTGCATATATCAATAGTTTAACAATCTCTTTGCCATTCTGGATGTCTTTTATTTCCCTCTGTCATATTGCCATAGCAAGCACTTCCAATACAACATTGAATAGAAGTGGTGAGAGTGGGCATCTTTGTCTGGTCCCTGTTCTCAAGGAAACTGCTTTAAGTCTTTCTCCATTGAGAATGATGTTAGCTCTTGGTTTTGCATAGGAACTTTTCAGTGTATTGAGGAAATTCCCTTCTATTTCAATTTTGCTAAGTGTCTTTATCATGAAGAGATGTTGTATTTTGTCAAATGCCTTTTCTGTATCAATTACTAAGATTATCTGGTTCTTGTTATTTACTTTGTTAATATGGTGAACTACTCTGATTATGTTCTTATGTTGAACCATCCTTGCATATCTGTTATGAATTTCACTTGGTAATGGTGAATTTTTTTTTAATGTGCTTTAGATTTTATTGGCTAGGATTTTCTTCAGGATTTTTGCATCTATATTCTGTATTATGTTTTATAAAATTAATTACCATTAGACTTTGCCCATAGCATACTTCACCCCATCCTCTCAACCTCATGATTTTAGTTGGATATTTTTTTCCTCCATCCCATCAACATCATTATTCTGTCAAGGTCTTTATAATCATCACAGAATTCCATGTCTACAGCTTGCCTCTGGAACGTGGAGAAAATGATGAAAGTTATTCAAGTGTTCAGGTTTATGGCTCAATGGTTCTTAACAACAACAACAGGAATTTAAAATATCATTTAATCTCATACCACCCTAGTATTTATTTGCTTTATTGTTTGAATTGATTTATCAATTTTTCAATTTCTCTTCCTACTTCCGATTGACATTCTGGTAACTCATTCTACCATGATTTATGTTTCTTCAGCAGAATACTATTAGAGAATTTCTAACTTGATGTATCTAAAGCATTCAAAAGACATAAATTTCCTATTATTAGACTTATGTTTGATTCTTTTCCACACCCTCAGCTTCTGTTTCTGTTAAAGATTTTCTCCAAAAGCTTATTTATTTTAATGTTGATTTCAATAAGATGAACAATTTTATTATTTTAATTAGAAATTATTTCACTTTAAAGAAACTTCTGAAGTATAAATCAATGTATATCTGTTCACCATTACAATCTCCTGCTAAAGAGCAAGAATGTCAATTAAAAGACTAAAGTGCACATGATCCAAGCAATGCTATTTTTCAGTTGCTTTCTATGTGTCTGAAAGTTGGACAATGAATAAGGATGAAATAAGAATTGGTGACTTTGCATCATGGTGTTGGAGAAAAGTACTGAATATTCCATGAATTGTCAAATGAAGAAACAAGTCTGTCTTGCAGGAAGTGCAATCAAGGTGCTCCTTTGAGGCAAAGATGGTGAAATTTTGTCTCACACGCCTTCAGCAAGTTCTCAAGAGGATCTAGTCCTCAGAAAAAGCCTAATACTGAAGGATCAGAGAAAAAGAGGAAGACCCTCCACAAGAGAGATTTGCATAGACCAGCTCATGAATATCAGAGGTCATGAGGATAGAGCAGGATAGGGCAGGGTCCAGATAGGTTGTTTATTAGTTCACTATGAGTTGTAGTAAAATCGATGGCACCCAACAACAACAAAATAAGAGTCTAGATTTTTTCCCCATGCATTTTGCATAGTCTGTGAATAATTTTCAGGGATTCATATGCCTAATTATTAAAACTGTAGTATTTGATATATGGAATTTACAATATGGAATTTGGGGTTCAACTAATATGAATTCAAATTGTAGCAATGTGTGTTCAAGGCATAGGTATATTTGTTAATTTCTTTGAACCTTAGCTATTTTTGAAAGAAAAAAATGGGATGAGTAATACAAGAACTAATAGGATTAAATGTGCTAATGATGTGAAGTGCCTATCACTACATGATACATGGTTTTTATTGTTGTTATTGAGCACTGTTGAGTCAACTCTGACTCAAAGTGTCCCCTGACAGAGTAAAACCACCCCAGAGGGTTTGCTAGGTGATGATCCTTATGAGAGTAGATTGCCAATTTCTTTTCCTATGAGTCTCTGGGGTAGACTTGTACAATTAACATTTTGGTTAGTAGATGAGTATATTCGCATTGTTCTTTGTAGTTGTTATTGTTGTTGCTGATTATCATTGAGTCAAGTACAACTCATAGTGATCCTATGAACCAAAGGCCTGAAGCCTTTCTATAACTATTGTCATTTCTCCAGATTCATAGAGTTTCCAGAGGTATGTGGTTTAGGAAGTGGATGCCACTCCTGCTTCCAAACCGGTCTTAAGCTGGGAACTCCACCAAACACTGTCCACCATGGGCAGCCATTATGGCATTTGACCACCAAAGGCACAAGGTTCAACTTCATAGCTAACCTAGAACTAGAATAAAGGATTTTTAAATATAAGCTTATATTTTGAATGTCTTATTTCTTTAATTTCTTCTAACAGACTTTGTGCCTCATATTTTTATTATTAGTTGGCATAGAGTTGAATACGATAATGACTATATAAACTATAGATATGAGACCTGACCTAACCTTTGTCAACCTCACAGTTTCTGAGCCCCCTACTGCATTAATTGTGCCAATACACCTGGTTGAGGGCCTGCCTCCCTTTAAACATCCCTCCACCTTTCTAAGCGTGATGTCCTTCTCCAGAAAATAGCTTCTCTTACAACATGCCCCAAGTATGCAAGATTAAACTTCCATATCCTTGCTTCCAAGGAAAAATCTGTCTTCACCTTCTCCAAGAAATATCTCTTCTTTTGGTAGTTCGAAAGATATTTAGTACTCTCTTTCAACACTAAAACTCAAAGGCATAGTTTTTCTTCTATCAGACTTATTTGTTGTCCAGCTCTCAAGATATATAACACATGATTATAAAGACCATGGTCTATTTTGTAGAAAGTGCATGAGGATCCAAGGGGGAGATGGTAGGATAAGGATGGGTGGTGGTGATTAATCATAGGGTTGCACAATTTAATGGAAAGAGGGAGGAGTGTGTAAAGGAAATGGGAAAGAACTGGTGTGAAAAACAATGTGTATGAACTATGTAAGTAAACCAACATAAAATAAAAAAAAATATTTTGTTCTAAAAGACCATGTTCTAAATCAGGCATGCCTTACTCCTCAAATTGATATAATTGCTTTTCAGTGTTTGAATATGTTCCTGACTGCAGACTTTCCCAGTTTAATATTCCTCCTAATATCCAGACTGTTGGTGCCAATTATTGTATTGATTGTAGATCCAAGCAAGATCAAGTCATTGACAGTTTCAATCTTTTCTATAATGATGTCACCTATTGGCCCAGTGGTGAGAATTTTTGTTTTCTTGACACTAAGATGCAATCCATACTGAAGGCTGTATTATTATTATTTGATCTTCTGCAACAAGAGTTTCAAGTCCTCCTCACTTTCGGCAAGCAAGGTTGTGCCATCTGCATTCTGAAGGTTATTGATGGATCTCCTTCCAATTCTGATGTCACATACTTCTTCATAGAGTCCAGTCTCTTGAATAATTTTATCAGCATACAAATTGAATAGTTATGGGGGAAAGATCCAACCTTGATGCACGCCTTTATTAAATTTAAACCATATAGTGTGTTCCCTTGTTCTGCTTGCACAACAGCTTGGTCTTGGTATAGGTTTTGCGTGAGCACAATTAAGTGTTCTGGGATTCTGATTCTTTTCAACATTAAGATCATAACTTCATATGATCCACACAGTCCAATGCCTTTGAATAGTCAAAAAGAGCACAAATGAACATTTTATGTTATTCTGTGCTCTCAGCCTGAATTGGTCTGACATTGGCAATAATATCCCTGGTGTCACTCTATCTGAATCTAACTTGAACTTCTGAAAGTTCTCTATTTATGAACTGTTCTAGATGTCTTTGAATGATCTTCTACAGTATTTTGCTTGCATGTGATATTAATAATATGATCTTGAGTCAATTCAACTTGAATTAGAAATCATCTTAAGAATAGGTTTGAGGCATTGAACACCAATGATTGAAGTTCTGATTAGTTGTGGGATGACATCAAGGATATCATCTATGAAGAAAACAAAAAGTCACTACAAAGACAGAAAAGAAAGAAGAAATCAAATTGGATATCAGAACAGACCCCGAAATTTCACTGGAGTGTCATGAAGCCAAATCAAAGGGAAAAACAGTTGAAATGAAAGAGTTAGAAGATTTCAAAGATAACCTAGACACTACAGAGCTAACTATTAAAAGAAATATGTACTTGGCATTTTTTCAAGCTGAAAGTACTGAAAAACAAAATCAAGTCATGAGTTGCATTACTGAGGGATACTATAGGCAAAATCTTGTGTGATCCAGGTTGCATCAAAGGAAGATGGAGATAATACAAAGAGTCATTCTACCAAAATACCATATGATCAAAAGCAAATGGTAAGGAAGGAAAATGTTCAAGCTGCAATGAAGTACTGGCAAAAAAATAATGCCCCTTTAATTGATGACATATCAACTGATATATTTCAAGTGATTGATCCAGTAGCCCTAGATGTGCTCACTAGTTTATGCTATGAAATTTGGAGGACAGTTGACTGGAAGAGATCCATATTTGTTCAATTTCCAAGAAAGGAAGCACAACAGAATGTGAAAATTTTCAAACAATATTGATGTTACATGCAAGTAAAATACTTGTGTTTTGTATAGGTAGATGATTATTGTACCGTTATGAGCAAAAAGGACATCAGTGATCTCAAAATTTTTTCCCTCTATCTTGGACTTAAACAGTAAATGATATAGAGGTAATTATGCCATTGAGACAAGAAATATATTTTGTAACATTTCTAAATTTTATTTTTGCCTCCATAGATTCCATATTTGTAGTATCTTAGTTTGAAATTATCCTCATTGGCTATAAATTCAGCAGCAAGAGGGACTTAAGTTTTCCATCTGTTTAATTCTATGGCTTTTTGTTATTTTCTCTATTCAGTTGCTTTCCCCTTAGAGATGGCTAATTTTACACGTAAACTTGCTAGGCTATAATGGCAAATTGCTTGATTAAACATTAACATTGCTGTGAAGGACTTTTGAAACTATGATTAACATTTACCCTCTCTGAGATCTAGGTAAAGGTGACTTTCCTTGATAATATGAGAGACCTGATCTTATTAGTAGAAGACTTTCTGAGCAAAAAACTGAGAGGAGAAGGAATGCTATTTCAATATATCTTGCTGGAGTATCTAGCCTCTTGATGATCTATGAACTGTATTGCTGGAGTTCTTAGCACTTTACATACCAGGTTGGGAATTGACAGTTTCTATATCTGTCTAGAGGCAAGAATTTGAAGCTATGTTTCACATACTTTGGACATTGGAGAAGGGCACCATGCTTGAACTAATAGAGGGACAACTCAGAGAGGAAAATTCTGGATAAAATAGAATGGCACATTGACTAGAGTAATAGGGGCGAGTGTGTCAGAGACAGTGAAATTGACTCAAAATAGGACAAGGTTCATAGCTATTGCACATAGGGCTGCTATGAGTTCTATGTGACTCGATGGCATATAGCAATAACAACAACAACATTTCGTGGATCATTGAATGATCTAGGAAGCACCAAAATAATATGGCACTTGGTCACTACACCAGAAAGAGTTTACTGACACAAAGAATTTCATGAGACAGCATATAATCAAGAGGAAATGGTGATGAAAGAGGAAGTTCAAGCTGTTCTGAAGGCATTAGCAAAACACAAAGCCCCAGAAATTGATGGAATACCAACTGACATATTTCAACAAACAGATGCAGCCCTGGATTTGTTCTCCAGGTTGTGGTAAGAAATTGACAGCACTTCTCCCTGGCCAACTGACTGAAAGAGATTCATATTTATTCTCATTCTTAAAAAAAGGTGATCTGACAGAATGAAGAAAGTATCAAATAATATCGTTAATATTGTGTGCAACCAAAATCCTGCTGAAGATTATCCAATAATGACTGGAACAGCCTCAAGAGAGAACTACCAGAAGTGCAAGCTGGGTTTAGAAGAGGCCATGTAGCTAGAGACATTTCTTATGCAAAGGTGTTTGACTCTGTGGATCACAACAAATTGAATCTAACCTTTAGAAGAATAGGAATCCCAGAACAATTGATTGTACTTATGCAAAACCTATACTTGTTCAAGGAAGCAGTCATCAAAACAGAGCAAGGAAACACTGTATGGTTCAAAATCAAGAAAGGATGTGTCCTTTCTCCATATCTTATCAATCTATATGGAACAGATTATTCAGGAGGTTGGACATTATGAGAAGGAATGTGCCATCAGGATTGGAGGAAGACTCATCAACAACCTGCCCTATACAGATGACACAATCTTGCTTATCAAACTGAAGAGGGTCTAAAGTTTTTGATGTAGGTCAAGGACTGCAGTATTCAATATGGTTTGCATCTCAATATCAAGAAAACAAAGTTTCTCATGACTGGACCTATTGGCAATGCTGTGATAAATTAAGAATTAAATAGTTACATAATTAATTAGATAAACAAATAATTAAAATAATTTAATTAATAAATGAAATTGTCAACAATTTCAGCTTACTAAGCTTCACAAAACACTGTTGGCACCAGTAGTCAGGAAATCAAAAGAGGAATCGCATTAGGAAAATCTCCTGTCAGGGATCCCTCCGGCTGGAGACAAAGATGTGCCTGATTCAAGCCTTGGTTTTCACAATTACTTGCAAAAGAAACATCAGAAAGCTATAAATTGACTAAGGATAACAGAAGAAGAATTGATGTCTTTGATTTGTGGTGCTGGACAAGAAGATAGAACATATTGAGAAGAGACAGATCTGTCTTGGAGAGGGTGAAGTCAGGTTGCTCTTGGAAGGTAAGGCTTTTGAAGTTCTGTCTGACATATTTGGAGTATGTTGCAAGGCGGGACTAGTCCTTGGAAGACATTGTGCTTGGAAGGGTGGGAGGACAACGCAGAAGAGGGAGACTTGGGATGAGATGGATTGACACTGTAACTGGGGCTATGGGGGTAGATGTGTCACGGACAATGATGTTGGCTCATGATAGTGCATGGTTCAGAGCTATGGTGCATAGGATCACTCTGAGTTGCAGTTAACTCAAAAGCACATAACAACAACATCTCATCAGACAATTCCTTAAAATCAGTCTCTGTCTTCTGTCTATATACTTATCTTTTATTTATTGTGATTTTATTGAAAGTTTACAGAAACATTGTGTTTTCATTCATTTTATTGATACAGATTTTCCCACTCCTCTAATTCACTACAAAATGCACTTCTTGTTCCAGATTGTTAACACTGACACTTATAAAGATTAATGATCTATTTATCTTGTTGATCTCATTTCTGTTCTACCTTTATATCATCTATTTCAGAATCTCTATCTACCTGATCTATTAGATATTTGGATTCAAATAGTCAATTTTTAGTAACCTTACTTAACTGTAAGAAAAGTTTAAAGCTAGCATTTTAACTATGGAAACGTTCAGATCCCTCCTACATCATATATATGCATCGAGTATAGTGTCTGTGGTTAGGGAATCAAAGAAATAGAGGTAAATTCTTGAAAATTTATTTTAATTTTACTGTTTATTATCCATTCTGGAATTTTTATGACTTTTGAGGCTTTAGTGATATTGTAACTCATGACATTGATGGTTTAATTTTCATTAATAAGTAAATTATGGATAAACAAGGCTCAATCAAAGCCAAGAGTTTGACAGGTTGAATGCAATTGGAATAGGAACTCATTAAAATGTTTGCATAAACCAAATGCACTAGAAAGCCTTAAATTCTTCTCAATTCAAAAAGAAACTCTATGACTGCACTACTATTTTTATAGTGCTTATTTCCCAAAACCAAAATATTTGTCCTAAAGCAAATGATAGCTGTATAGTGACTTCCTGTGGTGTAAGTCTAGACTACCTGTCAATTTTTTGCATATCTTCTCATGGAAACACTGTTTACCATAAACTATATTAAAACGGCTTACGTACTCTCAGTAAACAGCAGGCTTTGGGACTGGGTGTGGGGGCATCATATTTTATTTTTCTCCCACTGTCTTGAGTGTAGTTTTCCTGGATTTGAATTTTACTACTTAGTTCTTTATTTTAAAAATGCAGATGTTTAAACTATAAATGGAACCTTATCCTTTGAGATACCTCACAACATATTTTTTTCATGTATTCATCTAATGAACCAACATCCTACTTCTACCCTTCTCATGTTCTGGAACTGTAGTCACTATTCTTAATTGTAAAATAATATGAAATTTTTGTCCTGATTTGAAATAGCAAATACAAGTACATAAATTTAATGCTGTATTAATTGGCATTACAATTTCTAGTTATTAACTTTTTGTTAAATTACTCTTTAGTAAAATGTATTTAAATTTATTTTTTGTGTCATTGAGACTATTGCCTTCAGAAACCTGTATTCTTTAATACTTGGTTTGTCTTGTTTCTTCTTGTGTACCATTGTGTCGGATCTAACTGGCACAAGAGGAGATTGTCCCTCCTTCTCCAGTGAAGCATCATGTGGATTTGAACTGCATTCCTTCAGGATTACAGCACAGCTTCTTGCCAGAAGGCCACCAAAGCTCCCTAATACTTGTTTTTTATAGGTGCTACTGAGTCTTTAAAATTTTGGCATTGGCTAGTGAGCATATTCAGGGTTGCCGCTCTTTCTTCAAACAGTTCAACTTCGCAGAGACTTATTTTTTGCCAATGTCTCGAGTGCAACTTGAACTTCTTCCTTCATTGCAGTTTGTTCTTCATCATTTGCTACTTCCTGAAATGGTTCAGTGTCAGCCAATTCCTTTTGGTACCGTGACTATGCGTAGTTCTTTTCTTACGTCCTGCATCATTTGAGATTTTGCCCACATACTTCAGTATTGCAACTTGAGATTTGAATTTGTTTTTCAGTTTTTCAGAAATTCTGAGTGTATTACACTTTCCTTTTGATATTCTAACTCCAACCCTTTGTATAATAATTTGCTTTGCTTCTGTAGCAACCCTTTGGAATTTTCTCTTCATCTCATTTACTCCAGCATTGCAATTTATCTGATTCCTGTTCACACCATCAGGTGAAACCCATATTTATAGCCTGTGTCTATGTTTCTTATAAAAGGTATTTGCTATGATTAAATCATTGATTTTGAAAAATTCTATCATTCTATCTCTTGACTCATTTCTGTCACGAGGTCCATAATTTCTGACTACTGATCCTTCTTCCTGGTTCCCAACTTTTGCATTCCAGTCAACTATTATTATTAATGCATCTTGATTACATGTTTGATTGATTTCTAGCTGCAACAATCGATAGAGACCATTTCTTTCTTCCTATTTGGCTCTGGTTTTTGGTGCATAAATATGAATGATAGCGGTATTAGCAGGTCTTCTTTGAATGCATATGGATATTATCTTGTCACTCTCAATATTGTATTTCAAGATGGATTTAGAAATGGCCTTTTTAACTATGAAAGTGACCCCATTTTTTTCCTCACCTTTTTTATCTCCAGCATAGTAGATCATATGGTTGTTTGATTCAAAATGTCCCATGCCAATCCATCTTATTTTGCTAATATCTGATATGTCAATATTTATGCATTCCATTTCTTTCTTAAAAAATGTCTAATTTTCCTACATTCATGTTTCTAACATTCCATGACCCAATCATTAGTTTCTGCTTACAACAATTCCTCCTTCTTTGTGTTTCTAAATTTGAGGGCTCAGCCTCATTTTCCATATCTGTTAGTCTACTCCAAGTGTGCTCTACTGTATATAGGATTTTCAAAGACATGCTAAATTTCAGAAGTGGATGGCCAACCCTTCTTCCTAGTCTGTCTTATTTTGGATGCTTAGTTTTAGAACAATATCTAGCAGACAAGCATTTACCAAGCAGATGAAAAACACTTCCCTCACAGAAGTAACCAATACATTCACCATGGTTCCCCCACCCTCCAAGCAGATTTATCTTCTCTTCCCTTTCCCTGATACCTTGGCATTCCTTGCACTCCTACCTACCCAGTTCATGCCTCCCTTCTTCAGCCATCCTTTGATATGATAGCTTAATCCACAAGTCACTTCAGTGATGTCTTATACCACACACTGCTGCTGGTCTCTCATGCTGTTGCCTGTCTTGTGTTTTAGAGGATGTAAGCCCAAATCCTATGTACCAGCTTCAGGGAAAGACTTTTGCCTGAGGCAGTACTGAGGAAAGTCCATGCCATTGAGCTTCTGCTGTGTTTTGTGACTTAATGTCTCTGCGTACACTGCTGTCACAATGCGATAATTTATAAGGTCTGGATAGGTCTCTTCTAGATCTGATATGGTGGTAGTATTTATTTGACCTGAGGGCCTTTGACCCTCATCTGATGCAGGCTTGGGACTGAATATCTTACCCAAAAGCCTGACTATTAGCAAAGCCAATGGAGTTCTAGGAGAATGGGCATTACCTGATTAAGAAGATTATAAGGTGGTCTCAAATAATGTCTTGTGTGAATCTATAGGGTTCTTGATGCAGCATTAGGAAGGCCAAAGTTAAAAGCCTGGACACTGGCTGAGTGTGGACCCCCATGTTTCTGACACAGGCTTGAGACTAACTACCCTTGCCCAAAAGCCTGATTTGTTCAATATTTGATAGACAAGCATTTTATTGAAAGGAGCAGGTGAAAGACACTTCCCCTTATAGAAATAACCAATACATTCAGTGTCCTCTGATGCCAGCATGTGTAGCTTGTACCTTCCCATTCCCTGCTACATCAGCATCCCTTGAATTCCAGCTTACACTGTCCAGAATTTTACCCCCTCCCAGCTACCCCTTGACATGATGGCTTAGGCCCCCAGTCACTTCTGGTATGTCTTGTGCCTCACATAGCTGCTGGTCTCTTGCAATGATGTCTGTCCTAGGTTTAGGAGGATTTACGTCCAAAGCCCATCTACCAGTTTCAGGGAGGAATTTTTGTCTGAGGCAGTACTGCAAACGGTTCTTGTCCCTGAGCTTCTGCTCTAGAACTGTTTTTTGTGACTTAGTGTCGCTCTTCTTCCTTTTGCCCCACACTGTTGTCACAATATGACATTTTCCAAGGTAGAAAGCCTAGCTTATGGTATAAAGAGGCTGACAAATACCACCAGAAATGCCAAATCTGAAGAGGATAAAAATTGATGAATGAGGCTTTCTAAAGATATAATCCCTGTATGGGGGTGAAAATAAATCCTACTGACTGGGGTGAAAAACAAAACAACAAACTAAAAAACATTTGAGGGAATTTCTGGTGGCCTAATGGCAAGAAGCTGCACTGCAATCCTACAGGTGCGTAGTACGAATCCACCAGATGCTCTGCTGGAGAAGGAGAGGCCATCTTCCTGTGCCAATCAGACCTTATTTTATGGTACACAGACAAAATAACCCCACAAAATAAAATAAATAAACAAAAAAACCCCAAACCCACCACTTCAAGAAGCTACCCTACAATCCCAGAAAATGCCACTCTTTTATGCATACCCATGTTTATTGCTGCTTTGTTCACAATAGCAAAGAGCTGGAAACAACCTAAGTGCCCATCAACAAATGAATGGTTAGAGAAGCTGTGGTATAACCACACAGTGGAATACTACGCTGCATTGAAAAACAAGGAACTCATGCAATATTATTCAAAGTGGCTGAGCCTGGAGAACATTAGGCTGAGTGAAATATCTCAGTCACAAAAGGGTAAATACTGCACAGTGCCGCTGTTGTAAAACAGTACTGACGTCAAGGTAGAGGTCAGACTGAGAAAGATGGAATAAATTATGTATACTGTGTTGAAACAGATGAGGGAGAGAACTGTTTAAAAGGGATATATGATTGGGTATTATGGTTATGACAAGAGTCCAGAATGAAGGTTGCATAGTGGAGTGTACTTAGGGTAGGAGGAGTGGGGTATTGTATATCAATGAAATAATTTTTCTTTTACTTTTCAAAGAGAAGAGGGGGGCAGGGGTGGGCAGAGAGAAAAATGCAATGATGAATGAATGGAAATCCAAAATCTCTGTAAACATTCATTAAAATTAATAAAATTTAAAAAAATGGCAATGCCGTCTCAGAAAAGGGTGTCATTACAAAAGTTTACAGAATCCTATATAGCCTTCAGAAGGAAAAGACTGTTAACCCAATTACAAAATAGACAAAGACATGGAAAGACTTTTCACAAAGGAAGACATTCAGATGTCTAATAGACACATGAAGAAATGCTCAAAATTATTGGCAGTTAGAAAGATGCAAATCAAATCTAAAATGAGAAACCATTTCACTAAAGTAGCAATGTCAAAGTTTAACAGGGCAGCAAGCAATAAATGTTGGAAGGGCTGTGAGAGGTAGGAACTCTTATATACTGCTGGTGGGACTCTGGAAGGCAGTTTGGCATTTCCTCAAAAACTGGACCATAGAAACTTCGTATAACCTAGCTATTCTGCTAGTAGGAATATACCCCAAGGAAATTAGAACTAAGACTCAAATGGAGATTTGTACACCAATGTTCATAGCATTATTATTCACCATTGCAAGGACATGGAAACAGCCCAGATGTCCAACAACTGAATGGACTGAGAAATTGTGGTACATTCACACAATAGCACTCAACAATAATGAACTTAAAAAATACTGCATAAGTTGGAGGATACTGGAAAACATTACACTGAGTGAACTAACCCAGTCTCATAAGGACATAGACTGTATAAAACCATTATTAAACAAATAAAAAGATAATTGGTAAAATGTATATAGGAGGCCAAGGGGGCGATGGTATGGGAGCAAAAAGGATGAGAATGGGTAGAGGGAAATAACAGAATCGCACAATTTGGTGGGTGGAGGGGTTGGCTAAAGGATATGGGAATGATCCCACAGGGTCTTGAAAAGCCAGAGTAATGATGGACAAAGCCTAATGGTAATTAATTTTATAAAACACAATGTATGGAAATAACTGTATGAAACATAATATCAATGATGCAAAGTACAGGAAGGAAAGTATACATAATAAACATATTTACTAACAGCAATCCTATGACTTGACAGCATTTAACAACAACAACAACAACAATAATAACATTTCTTCATCTGTCATTTCATTTTTTCCTTTGTCTGAAGCAAAACAGGTACTACCTGAACTTTAGATCTGTTTTCAATATAGCATTGTTTTCAAACTCTGAGAAAAAATATAACTAACTCAAAAAACTGCCTGACCAACCACCTGGAAGCTCTTACCCCGTCATTTCAAAAAAGGTGATCCAACAGAGTACAGAAATTATGGAACAATATTATGAAAATATCACGCAAGTAAAATTGTACTGAAGGTTATTTTTCAAACTGCATTCTGAAGAGGCCATGGAACAAAGTATATCACTGCTGATATCAGAAGGACCTTGGCTGATAGCAGAGAATACTAGAAATATGTTTATTATGTTTTATTGACTATGCAAATACATTTGACAGTGGATTATAAGAAATTATGGCTAATATTGAGAAGAATAAGAGTTCTAGATCACATAATTGTGCTCATATGGAACCTAAACATGGAGCACGAAGAAGTTGTCTGAACAGTAAAATGAATGTTTTAAGAGTAGGAAAGGTGTGTGTCAGGGCTGAATCCTTTCTGCATATCTACACAATCTCTATGCTGGACAAATCACTTGAGAAGCTGAACTATATGAAGAAGCCTGTGGCATCAGATGGAGAAAGACTCATCTGAGTTATTCAGGTGACACAACCTTTCTTACAGAAAGTTAAGAAGATTTGAAGCATTTTCCCCAGGATTGGTGCCTCTTAACAACATGCCCAAAGTATATGAGATGAAATTTCACCACCTTTTACTTAGAAATTCTTGAAGTGGTAAGAGGGTCAAAATAGTAAACATTTTCTGCTAACACATCTTCTTGAGTCATCAATATGAACTCTTAAGAGCATGACCAAATCTCTACAATGTATCTTAAAACACAGTTGGTTAGACTTCATCTCACATACTTAGGGAATATTATCAGGAAAAGCCAGTGCTTGGAAAAAGGATATCATGTATGGAAAAGTAAAGGGTCATTGAAAGAGAGGAGAACCTTCAATAGATTGACCCAGTGATAGCAGCCATGGACTTACGCACAGCAGAATCTGTGAAGATGGCACAAGATTGGGAAGGGTTTTGTGTTAAAGCACACAGAGTTGCGGTAAGATTGAGCTGACTTGATGGTATATAACAGCATGAAAGTTGTCACAGAATTTTATTTCTTTTTAAAAATTTTATTCTGATTTATTTACAAAGTTTGAATACATTGTTTTTCCACAAAAGATACTTCCCATTTTCTTTACCCCATCCACTTATCGAATTGTGCAATCCTATGACTAACACCCTACTCTCCCATTCATACCTCTCTATTTCTACCTTTCCTCCACCTCTGCTTTGGATCTCATATTCATTTTACAATAATGGTTTTCTACAGTATTTTTCTGGTGGGACTGAGTTAGTTCACTCAGAATAATGCTCTCCAGTCCCTCCCAAGTTACATAGTAATTTACAAAATGATTGCTCCTGTAGGCTGCGTAGTATTCAATTGTGTAAATGTACCACAAATTTTCAATCTGTTCATTTGTGGCTGGACATCTGGACTGTTACCATGTTCTTGTGATGGGGAATAATGCTGTTATGAACACTGGTGTACGAGTTTCTGTTTGAGCCTCAGTTCTCACTTTCTTGGGATATATTCCAAACAATGGGATAGGGGGGTTACATGAAATTTCTATGCTCAGGTTTTTGAGGATGTGCCAAACACTTCCAGGGTGGTTATAACATTGAACATCCCACCAACAATGTAAAAGAGTTCCTATCTCACCACATCCTCTCCAACATTCATTACATGCTATCCTGTTAAACTTTGCCACTGCTACTGGAGTGAGATGATATCTCATTGTGGTTTTGATTTGCATCTTTCTTATTGCCAATTATTTGGAGCATTTCTTCATATGTCTCTTAGCCATTCAAATATTTCCTTCTGTGAAAATTCTTTCCACGTCTTTTGCCCATTTTGTAATTGAGTTATCAGTCTTTTTTTGTAGAGACACAAGAGTATTCTATAAAAGGACCTGTCACTGTACCAGTACCAGTAGTAGGTTTCGAGGTCAGGAGTGCTATACTTCCTACTTTATTTTTGTTTCTCAGAAGTGTTTTGCTTACTTGGAATCTCTTGCCTCTTCAAATAAACTTGATAATTTCCCTTTTGATCTCCTTGAAAAATCAATTTGGTATCTGTATTGGAATCACCAGTTCTACTTAAACTATCTCAAAAAAATTAAAAAGAAAGAATACTTCCAGAGTCACTCTATGATGCAAACATAACCCTAATGCCCAAACCAGACGAAGATATAGAATTTTATTTCTAAGGTTTCTCTGGACTGTACATCTGAATAAATCTTTGGACTGTGTCTTTTGTTATGACCACATCAAGATCCTCTTTAATATTACTGTTACATCAATTCTTTAGACTAAACTTTGATGCTTCCAAGACAGCCTGAATATACAGATGCACACCTCTTAATTACTAAAGTGCAAACATAGTTTCTAGATGCTACATGTGTTTAAAATACTTTAGCAAACTGCCTATGAAACGAAGCCTTACAAATCAATAAGATAAAATGTGTGCAGTCATGCAGAATATGAGGCAGAAAATAGAAGCAGACATTTCATGGATGAGGAAATAGAATTGGTTATTAAGTTAAGGAATAATTAATCAACCTGGCTAGAAATAAAAAAATAAAAATTTAAATAATGATAACACACTTTACAATTATAGATTTTTATAATTTAAGAATTTTGCAAATATCAAGTGTTGATGGATATTAAGGAATCCATGAGCACTAGTGGTAACGAGTTTTGGCTCTGCAAAGGCACATACCTACTATTTGTAAGTTTGCTTGCTTGAATCCAGCCAGTGGCTTCATGGAAAGTGAGGAGCTAAGTCACTTGCTGATAAAGATCAATGGCTACAGCTTTCAGCATGGATTACACTTCAGTATCAACAATAAAAAAAAACCCCTACACACACACACACACACACACACACACACACACACCAAAACAACCTCTCACCACTGGTCCAATAGACAACCTCATGATGATGAAGAAAAGATAGAAATTGTCAATGATTTAATCTTATTTGGATGCACAGTCAACCTTGATGCCAGCAGTCAGAGTCAAAAGACATGTGACATTAGGAAAGTCTGCTTTCAGGGACCTCTGTAAAGTGATGAAGAGCAAAGATGTCAATTTAAAGACTAAGGTACAGTTGGTCCAAGCTATGGTACTTTTTATTTCTTGTGATGTTTTGTGAGACTTGGATAGTGAATAAGACTATGGAAGAACTGATGTCTTTGAATTATGCTGTTGGAGAGGGGAACTAAATATCCCATGGACTGTCAAGAGAACAAATAAATATGGTTTGGAGAGAGTGCAGTCAGGATGCTCTCTAGAGGGAAGGATAGTGAAACTTCGTCTCACATACTTTGGGCCTGTTGTTAGAAGAGGCCAGTCTTTGGAGAAAGATGTCATGTTCAGAACAATGGAGGGTCAAGTGAAAGAAGGAAAAATTTTCAACGAGGTAAATTGACGCAGTGACTGTAGTAATGGACTCTAGTTTGGCAGAAATATTGAGGATGGCACAGAATAGGGCAGCTTTCAGATGTGATATTCATAAAGTCACTATGATTCATACTTCACTTGACAGCACCTAACATTGAAAACAATTGCAGCTTCACAGGACAAAGATATGAAGATCAGCTCCTATAGAAATTACACCTAATGTAACTTCTGGAGTAGTTGTCTGTCACGTAGGGTTGATAGGAATTAGAGCCAATTTCTTTTCTATTTTCCACCTCATGTTCATTTACAAAACTCGAATGCAAATTCAAACAATTTTTTTCCATTTCCCTCACCACCTCCCATCAAATTGTAAAATCCAATGATTAATTCCTCACCCCCTGCATATCCACATCCCTCTGCTTCCAGCCTCTCCCACTCCTCCTGGATCCTTATACTCATTCTACAGTAATGGTTTGTACAATATTTGTCTTTGTGGGATTGAGATAGTTCACTCAGCATGATGCTCTCCAGTCCCCCCCAAGTTAGGCAATAATTTACAAAGTTATTGTTCCTTTGTGCCGCATAGTATTCCACTGTGTGATGGTACCATAATTTCTCAATCCATTCATTTGTGGTTGGACATTTGGGCTGTTTCCATGTTCTTGCGATGGTGAATAATGATGCTACAGATATCTATGTACAAATCTCAGTTTGTGCCTCAGTTCGTTCTCATATAGTCTGGGTACATCCCAAGTAGTGGATTAGCTGCGTCATATGGAATTTCTATGTTCAACTTTTTGAGGAAGTGCCAAACTGCCTTCCAGAATGGTGTACCATTTTACAATCCCAACAATAATTATGTATAAGATAGAACTAATTTCTTGAAACCCAACAACAACAATCAGTGACTGTAGGAGTGCAAAATGGTATTATTACTATTCTGGAAAATTTTTGATGCTATGAAGTTGAAAACACACGTACCTACAATCCACAATTCCACTGTGAACTTATGTCCTAAAAGAACTTTTACACTTGTGGACCTGGAAACATGCCAAAGAATGTTCTCTGCAACATTGTTTTTAGAGTATAAATTTGGAAATCACTCAAATGTTCATAAGTAGAAGAATGAGGCTTAATAAATGATAGTATATGGGTATAATGAGGCGTAATAAATGGTTGCAGTATAGGACAGCTGAAATAAATGAATTAGATCTTCATAAGTCAAAATGGACAGAACTTAAAAACAATGTTGGATAAAGAAAAATAAGTTGCATTTGATCCTATTTATTAACATAAGGACAGTGCACATGGTACTTTTACATAGCATTCATAGATGCATTTCAACACATACTAAGTGTTTATAAACATGTATCAGAAACACTTCATATTTAGAATGATAGTTTCTTTTGAGATCAGAAAGAGGTAAATGTGTTTGAAGATGGGAACATAGGAAATGCCAACTTAATCAGTAATGTTTGTGTTTGTTTCTTTAAATAACACACATTTAGAATTTACTTTAAAAAATAAATATTCCAAAATAGCATTGTGTAGTTTAGTACTAATTCTAAAATTTTTATTTATTTTGTATTTTATTTTTAAAATTCCAGAAATGTGCCTTCCAGAATTCTGTTCTCCTTTCATCAGATGTCCTTGGGACCTCTTGAATGTCGGAGTACCAGAAAGATGAGGAGGGCATTTCCTCTCCCCTCTGTACATTAGATAAGTACATCATCTCTGACCAATAGAGCCCACATGGGTGGTGCAAATGGCTACACACTCAAGTGTTAACCAAAAGATTGACAACTGAAAACTACCCACAAGATTCTCAGAAGATGTGCATGATATCTTCTTCTGAAAGGTCAATGTTGAAAACCTGAACATGAAACTACCATGTGTTGGTATCAACTTGATTGTAAGCAACTACGTCGACAACTGTATTCTGATAAGATTTTTGTTTTGTTGTTAGGTGCTGTGCTGTCAGTCTTGAGTCTTAACCCAACCTATGGACAATACAGGGAGCTTTGGTAGCCTATTGGTAAGAAGCAGTGCTGCAAACCCGAAGACACAGTTTAAATCTACCCGTTGCTCCACAGGAGAAGGACGAGTAATCTCTTCCTGTAAAAACTGGAGGGTCAGCTATTAGAGAGTATGACTAGATGGCACACAGCAACAACATTTACAACAGAACGAAACATTATCCTCAGCTGTCCTCACAATTCTTGCTATGTTTGGACCACATTGCTGCAGCCACAAGAGTGTGTCAACTCAGGTAAATCCAATATCCTGGTTATTATAACACGATTATTCTATGCAAGAGAAGAACCTCACTAATTTCTATTCTAGGCAAACAAATGCTGGAGTTTCTTTGTTGGTGGAAAGACAGGAGGAGATGTTGTGACATACTCCATGACAAGTTGCTCTGGTAACCCTAAAGGTATCCTTCTCTGATGGTTCAAATCTGCTAGTGTCTTCAAGATAGAAAATGGGCAGTCCCCTCCAATTGTGGGAAGCCACCCTGAGTGGGTCTTGGCTCTGGCACAAGCAACACTATTCTGTCTGTGGATCTCATTTTACATACTCACTTCTGACACGCAGCGGCCGCCCCGCCCATCTCTGGGAAACTGCTTACCACTAGATCAGTGTTTGTAATTCAATGCCTTGGGGGGTGCCCCTCCTTTCTATTGTAAACTGATATCCTTGGGCTGGGTTTCTGTAGTAACCCGGCCTACATTAGAGACGTAGGCAGTTCCCTATATAAGCCTGTGAAAAAGTTTAATAAATTGGGACTTGCTCAGGAAGTCTGTCTTGTCCTCATTTCTTGCACCTCTTATCCCTCCTCAATCCCCACTCCTCCCCCTTAGGTCAC